>NC_051212.1:4392465-4429965 GCF_015220715.1 Pygocentrus nattereri
TTTAATGATGTCCTCACTTTTCTGTAGGTTCTTGTGGACTTGACAAATGAGGACATTTCAAGAGGATGGACACAATGGTATAACACCCACACGCGCACACACACACACACACACACACACACGCGCACACACACTTACATATATTACAAATATTGACTTACAGCACTGTGCAAGACAAGTTATTCAACTCAGAAAAACAGCCATTACACTCAAAGAACCATTAAATGACGTGGTGGTGGTGTGTTAGTGTGTGTTGCGCTGGTGCGAGTGGATCAGACACAGCAGTGCTGCTGGAGTTTTTAAACACTGTGTCCACTCACTGTCCACTCTATTAGACACTCCTACCTTGTCGGTCCACCTTGTAGATGTAAAGTCAGAGACGACAGCTCATCTGCTGCTGCACAGTTTGTGTTGGTCATCCTCTAGTCCTTCATCAGTGGTCACAGGACACTGCCCACAGGACGCTGCCCACAGGACGCTGCCCACAGGACACTGCCGGCTCGATATTTTTGGTTGGTGGACTGTTCTCAGTCCAGCAGTGACACTGAGGGGTTTAAAAACCGATCCACTCAGACCAGCACAACACACACTAACACACCACCACCACGTCAGTGTTACTGCAGTGCTGAGAATGACCCTCCATCCAAATAGTACCTGCTCTGTGAGGGTTCATGGGGGTCCTGACCACTGAAGAACAGGGTAACAGAGTATCAGAGAAACAGATGGACTACAGTCTGTAACTGTAGAACTACAGAGTGCAGCTATACAGTAAGTGGAGCTGATAAAGTGGACAGTGAGGGTAGAAACGAGGAGGCGACTGGTGTATATGTGGATAATGTGTCTTGGAGCTGAGCATATTTACCCACAGCTGTCCTACTGTACAGCCCACATTCACTCTTCTGTTCAGTTTTACTCATTAAATGTGACGAGCGGAGCCTTTCAACTGAAGTTAAACTGGACCGAAGGGGAAACTCAGCAATGATTCCCGGCAGCATCAGCCACTCTTTACTGCTTAGCCCGGAAGCCGTTCAACGAACATGGACCTGTGAAAATAATCCATTGAACTGAATTTTCAGTGTCTGCACGCTGTGGAATTAGACCTCCACATTTAACCCCTCCATGCAGCGAAACACCCACGGGCACACTGGTGAACACACACACACACACACACACACACTAGGGGGCAGTGAGCACACTGGCCCGGAGCGGTGGGCAGCCCTATCCACAGTGCCCGGAGAGCAATTGGGGGTTAGGTGTCTTGCTCAAGGACACCTCAGTCACAGGCATTGAACCAACAACCTTCTGGTCACAGGGCCGGTTCCCTGACCTCCAGCCCACGTGTGTACACATTCACAGCACAGTCCGTTGCCATGGAAATGACAGATACTGATCTGTTTAGTCAGTAGGACAGTAAAAGGCCTCTACAGTGTGAAGAGTCCTCCATTACACGTGGTTCTTTGTTCTAACTGTTCGTTTTTGACCCAAAAGACAAACGGTTTGATTTTCAGCTTCGCTAACTCTCACTTTGGGCGGCACGGTGGCAGCGTGGGTGGGTAGCGCTACCGCCTCACAGCGAGGAGGGTCTGGGTTCGATTCCCCGGCCGGGTGACCGGGGTCCTCTCTGTGTGGAGTCTGCATGTTCTCCCCGTGTCTGCGTGGGTTTCCTCCGGGTTCTCCGGTTTCCTCCCACAGTCCAAAGACATGCAGTCAGGCCAGTTGGACGTGCTAAATTACCCCTAGGTGTGAGTGTCTGTCTGCCTGCCCTGTGATGGACTGGCGACCTGTCCAGGGTGTATCCTGCCTTTCGCCCGATGACCACTGGGATAGGCTCCAGCACCCCCCACGACCCTGACGGAGAAGCGGCTTAGAAAATGAATGAATGAATAAATCTCACTTTTTACGTCCGGAAATTAATGCCATAACACATCTTGAGGATATTAAAACTCGGCTCACTGGCGTCACTCAGTCATCTTAAACTTTTAATATCAAACCACCTTCAGACAACCTGCACCTGTTTTACTTCATCTTATTTATTCGTAACTTTTATTTTTGCGTTAGTTCTCCTTAGTTCTTTATCTCTTTTTAGTTATTTATTTATTTCCTCTCATTTTATTTTTAAGTTTTTTTATCATTACTTTGTTAAATTTGTGATATTGTATTATTACCTTATTAATTTCTTCTCTACTTTTGATCTTAATTTCTTACCATTTAAATCTCACGTTCTGTTTTTATCAACTTTACTGTTATTTTACATTTTCTTTTAATTTAAATCTAGTTATTATTTTCTTTCTCATGTCAGTCCCTGTTTTTGTAAACGCTTGGCTACATTGAAAATGAGGGTTGCCCTCAATGTACTGAGTCAAAATAAAGGTTGATTGATTGATTGATTGATTGATTGATTGATAAATAAGGAGAAAAGCAGATCAGAGGTTGGTATCGTCCCTTTTTGTGTTGATCCTAAAGGGTTAAACTCTCTCCGTTTCATTCTGTCTCCTTCTTTCTTTCTCTCAGGTACGATCTGAACGCCAGTGGACCCTGAAGGGCAGTGTGAACGTGGCCGATGGCGTTTTAACGCTGGGAATAGCGCCGAGCACTGGACCAGAGAAGAGCCGGTCTACAGAAGCAGGTCAACGCTAATGAAACCAGGCTGCTTCTACTGGGACTGGCACACAACACGCAGACACTGACGTTCCCACTGTTACAGGGGAGCCCCACTGAACTTCCCACTGTTAAAGGGGAGCCCCACTGACGATCCCACTGTTAAAGGGGAGCCCCACTGACGTTCCCACTGTTACAGGGGAGCCCCACTGAACTTCCCACTGTTAAAGGGGAGCCCCACTGACGATCCCACTGTTAAAGGGGAGCCCCACTGACGTTCCCACTGTTAAAGGGGAGCCCCACTGACGTTCCCACTGTTAAAGGGGAGCCCCACTGAACTTCCCACTGTTAAAGGGGAGCCCCACTGAACTTCCAAAATATCTGCGTAGTCAAGTCATTCAGAGCGGTTTGGTGTGAGACGCTCCGTTCCAGAGAAACTTACAGAGGCTGAAACGTTCCCAGTGGTGGTGATAGGAACCAGACGTCCACCTCTGAACAGCTCCCTCACCGACTGTTATTACATGAAATGGCTCTGACTACACCACCACTGTAAAGACGTCTGAGTCTCTACAATCAACCGTTTCACGCCGAACCGCCCTGAATCGCTGCGTTTACGTTCCAACCACTGCATTATGGAGAATATTGGGACAAATCCAGTGCGGTTCCTCTTCGGGGAAGTGGTTTGGTGAATCCACAGATCTACGTTTGTTTACATTCAGCACTCATTCATCTAATGAAGTCTGGCAAATGGCACTCGCTGCATCAAGCTAATTAAAAAATACACAGAATATAAATACAATAAAAAACCACACAGGATATAAATCAACCACAAAAAACCTCCCTGCTGCATCGGCTCTGCCTTGGGCTCTCAGTCGTCAAGGTCCTGTACAGATATATGCACTGTTTTTGGTCATTATCTCAGTTTGAGAACCGCAGGGGTTTATAAAGGCAGATTCAGAGGATTTTACTTTAAAATGTGTTTGTTTTTCACCATAATTATGAAAAATGTAGCATTATATCTGTAGGTTTCTGCAGATGCTCACCAAACGGCCACTTTATCGGAAACACCCTCCTTGTATGTCCACTCACTGGTCAGTTTATCCGAAACACCCACCTTGTACTTCCACCAACTGGCCACTTTATTGGAAACCCCTACCTTATGCTTACGCTCCCTGGCCAGTTTCTTGAAAACACCTCCCGTGTACTGACTCTCAGTGGCCACTTTATCGGAAACCCCGGCTAGGGGGTCACTGCTAGGTTGAGAGTGGGCCGCCACCCAAAACTACGCAGACGAGAGCAGCTCTGTGGTCAGAACTACAGGTTGAACAGCACAAACTGGGCATCAACAGACGAGTGAACACCAGCAGGAGAGGGGTTTCCGATAAAGTGGCCAGTGGGAATAAACTCTTTGCCAAAGAGTGGAACCTCGAATGCACGTCTGCTGTATATTTTACTGGTGGGCTTTCTGCGCGTCCGCTGTGGGTTGGGCTGGGTTTTAAAGTGCTTGTCCTCCTTTATAACTTACTGTATGCTAAGAGACTCACTTCTGTACAGTTTTCAGCCGGAATACTTTATTTTCAAAGTATCTTACTGATCCTCACTGCACAGCAGTAGGACGGCTCCCTCGCCCGCGCCGCTGCTGGACTTCTGTCAGGGTCAGACTGGGCGACAAAGCGTTGTGAAGGCCACAGCGCATGAACAAACGTGTGTGTGAGTTATGTTGGTTTAAAAAGAGGGATTGACTTTCCCTTAATAAAAACTTCTCGGAATGGCCCCGGCGCCTGGTCCTTCTTTCTGTGATGTCATCATGATTGTGGAAAAGCCAGGAATGACCCGGATGCCGGTTATGAAGTATAAACATGGAGGCTGTCCAGAACCTGTGCGTAACTAAGTCACTGAGCTCCGTTCTGCAGTTCACAGCGGTGGTGATGGGAACCAGACGTCCACCTCTGAACGCTCCCTCGCCGGAAGGCCTTTGGGTTTTGGTGTAAAACAGACCTTTTGATTCCATGCAGGGTGTTTTAGGGCAAAATGGTCCCCCCAAAGGAACATGACTCAGCTTCCCCATCATCAGCTTTCCATATAAACACTCACACGACTCGTGCAGGTTCTCTGGTGGTTCTGGGTGGTAAATAAAGTGTCTGTATCTGTGTTGTTGCCATGGTGACGTCTGGTTCCCATCACCTCCACCGTAGAGACGTCTGAACCATTTCACCCCAAACCCTCTGAATCTCTCTGTCTACGCCTCACACACTGGATTTTGAGAAGTTGCCCCCCCAGCGTTCTTCCCTGCTGTCCAAACGAGAAAACGTCAGGTTTATTCAGCGGGATTTTGCGCCACCTAGTGATCATCATTTGAAAGCAAAATAAAGACCTGACCATGTGACTCATTCAGCTGCAGAGTGATGCACGGGCTCATATCTGGGGTCTATTAAACCCAGAGATGTTCAGCAGAGTGAAGACACCCACCACACACTGCCCCGTGGGCGAGAGCCAGGCCAGATTCACTGACGTCCACTGTGGGAAACAGAAATATACATACATACAGTCTTTGCCTTAAAATCTTTGTTTGTGTGCCTGTATTTCTCTTATTTAAAGGGCCCATGTAATAGAAAAGGTGGGGAATCCAGGTCCAAACAGTAAAAATCCTCCCCAGGATTTCGTTCCAACTGCTCGACTTCTCTAATTCGCTCAAACCAGCAGCAAAAAAAAAAAACAGGCAGCTGGAACAAAATCCTGGGGAGGGTTTTTACTTTTCGGACCTGGATTCCCCGCCTCTACAAATAAATACTATACATAAATAAATAAATAAATAAAGGGGGTTGGTGTAAACAGCTCCCCAGTCCATGCAGTGCATGCATGGGAACCCAGCTGCCCAAACAGCCCCGTCTGGACCGCATTGTTTTTGTGACGTCACATAAGCAAACTCCGCCTGCTCGGCCGAAGCTCAGCTCCGCCTTCTCACTCTGACGTCGTGAGAAGCGAAGAGGAAGGCGCAATGCAGGGCAGCCAATCAGAGCAGAGCTCGTTTACATGCAGCACTCTTAAAGGCACAGTAACAGCGTTTAGTCCTGAGAGATGAGGAGGACGGGTCGGACGTGGTCACATATAAGTGAGTTGCGTTTTTATTATTATTACTATTATTATTATTATTATTGTGGTATTAATGCATTTATAGGACACAGGGTGTCATACTCCCCCTAGTGGGGGGGAGGAAATAAAGAGGGGCTTCATACGTGCATCCAGAATATGACTCTCCGTGTCCATCATTCAGTTAAAAGTAACTAACACTACATGGTGTCAGAAGGCTTCAGTTTCTCGCTTCGGGTAAACATGAGAGTTACTTTGCCGAGTTAACTGAAGAGGACTCACCCATTTTTTTTAGTCAGTTTAAAAAGTTTTAAGTTTAGCTAGCTATCATAGCTAACGTGACTGCAGACTAGCCAAGAGACGTTTGAGCGCGAGTGGCTAAAGATGGAGAGATTCCAGATTCCACCGCCACCGAAGTTTGACTTCACGCGGCCAGAAGAGTGGCCCAAATGGATTAAGAGGTTTGACAGATTCCGGATTGCTTCAGGTCTTGAGCTCCAGGCAGAAGAGAATCAGGTGAACACTTTAATCTATACCATGGGCGATGAGGCGGAAGATATTATAACTGCACTTCAGCTGACTGTAATAGAAGCGAGCCAGTATAACGCGGTCAAGAACAAGCTCGACGCACATTTCGTAGTGAGGAGAAATGTTATTTTTGAACGGGCCAAATTCAACCAGAGACAACAGGAGCAAGGTGAGACTGTAGACAGTTTCATAACTTCACTCCACTGCCTGTCCGAGCACTGTGGTTATGGACACCTCCATAATGAAATGGTCCGGGACAGACTTGTCGTAGGCTTACGAGATAAAAAGCTGTCAGAACAGCTCCAACTAGACTCGGAGCTGACGCTGGAGAAAGCGGTGACGCGCGCGCGTCAGAACGAACAAGTGAAAAACCAACAGGACTTGTTGAAGAGCAATTTCAAGTCGGCGGCCACGGACGTGGACAGCATTCAAACAAAACTCCAGCCCGCCACAGGTAAAGGACGACAACAGAAATTTCAGGCAAGAACAAATGACAGACATAGTTACCACATGCAGCTAGGCAGCCAGAGACGGTGCATGTGGTGCGGCAGAACCCCAGCACACAGTAAAAACCAGTGCCCAGCTAGAGATGTAGCATGTAATCTGTGCCATAAAAAGGGCCACTATGCGAAAGTGTGTAGATCGGGGGTCCTCAATGACGTAAACACAACAGGATCAGATGAGGAGGAGATTGCTTTTTTAGGCACTGTCAGTTCGGACGGCGAGCCCTGGCTAATGTGCTTAAGGTGAATGAGGACACAGCTGTTTTCAAAATAGACACAGGGGCTGATGTAACAGTGTTATCAGAAGAAATCTTCCAAAAGGGGAAATTTCCACAGCTAGAAAGTACAAAGAAAGTGCTGCAGGGACCAGGCCGGACACCCATCACAGTGAGAGGGAAGTTCACTGCGTCCATAAGAACTGAAAATAAAACCACCACACCGGAAGTGTATGTAGTTCCAAAACTGAAGTGTAATCTGTTGGGACGTCCAGCCATCCAAGCACTTGGCCTAGTGGCCAGAGTGGACACAGTGATACTGGACTCCAGAGAGAGAGTCAAAGAGCAGTTCCCCAAGCTCTTTAAAGGGCTAGGCAAGATGGAGGGGGACTATAAGATAGAGCTTAGAGCAGACGCTAAGCCATTCTCCATATCAACCCCACGACGAATCCCGCTGCCACTCATGTCTCAAGTGAAAAAAGAGCTCTCACGCATGGAGGAGATAGGCGTGATCTCAAGAGTGGAACAGCCCACAGACTGGTGCGCTGGAATGGTCCCTGTGCCAAAACCAGGCAAGAATGAGGTGCGCATTTGCGTTGATCTGACAAAATTGAACGAGTCAGTCAAACGAGAGAGACATATACTCCCCTCAGTTGAGCACACACTGGGACAGCTAGAGGGCGCTAAAGTGTTCTCTAAAATAGATGCAAACTCAGGCTTCTGGCAAATACCCCTAGCCAAGGAATCTGCCCTCCTCACAACATTCCTCACTCCCTTTGGGAGGTTTTGCTTTAACCGCCTCTGCTTCGGAATATCCTCAGCGCCGGAGCACTATCAGAAGAGAATGTCCAGGATACTGGAGGGGCTTGACGGCGTCTTGTGCCAGATGGACGACATTCTCGTCTTTGGAGACACACAGGCCCAGCACGACACACGACTATCCGCGGTGCTGGGGAGACTGCAAGAGGCCGGGGTCACGCTGAGGAGTGAGAAATGTGAGTTCTCAAAAAGACATGTGAAATTTCTTGGACAGATAATTGACGCAGCCGGGGTGCGGGCTGATCCTGACAAAGTAAGAGCAGTGACGGACATGGGAGAACCAGAGGATGCGAGTGGAGTGAGAAGGTTCCTCGGAATGGTGAACCACTTAGGAAAGTACTTTCCAAATCTGGCCGAAAAGACACAGCCGCTCAGAGACCTGCTAAAGAAACAAAACACATTTCAGTGGGGACATCAACAACAGAGAGCATTCAACAACATTAAGAAGGAGCTGAGCTCACCACCAGGGCTAGCGCTCTACAACTCGAAAGCAGAGACCGTCGTCTCAGCCGACACATCATCATTCGGACTGGGAGCGGTGCTGCTGCAGAGACAGGAGGAAGGCTACCTTAAGCCAGTGGCGTACAGCTCCAGGGCACTCACCGAGACTGAAAAAAGGTATGCCCAGATTGAGAAAGAGGCTTTAGCAATCACATGGGCATGCGAGCGGTTCTCAGACTACCTGGTGGGCATCAGGTTTCATGTGGAAACGGACCATAAACCTCTGGTCCCGCTACTAGGCTCCAAGAGCCTGGATGAGCTCCCACCACGCATTCAGAGACTCAGAATGAGACTAATGGCTTTCTGCTACTCCATCTCACACGTGGCTGGCAAGAAGTTGGCCACAGCGGATGTGCGGTCCAGAGCGCCCTTGAGAGAGAGTGAGCAGCCGAAACAGGAGGAGGAAATCAAGCTGTATGTCAACATGGTCATGTCAACCCTCCCAGCTACGGAGAAGAGGCTACACGAAATACGTAGATGTCAAGAAGGGGATGAAATACTGAGCCAAGTGAAAAAGTACTGTAATGAGGGCTGGCCAGACAGATCCTAAATAGACAGGGCTTACCTACCTTATATACAGGTTGAAGAAGAACTAACAGTGGAGGATGGCCTACTACTAAAAGGGTGTAGGTTAGTTATCCCCAAGGCACTACAAACAGATATACTCCAAAAACTGCATGCAGGACACCAGGGCATAGCAAAGTGTCGGGAAAGAGCCAAACAATCTGTCTGGTGGCCGGGGCTGAGTACGCAGCTTCAGAAAGTTGTCGAGGGCTGTGACACGTGTGCTAAAGAAAGAGACAACGCCAGAGAGCCACTGCTCACTTCCGAGTTCCCAGACAGACCATGGGCAAAGGTGGGTGCCGATTTATTTCAGTGGGATGATAATCAGTACTTAATAGTGGTTGATTACTTTTCTCGTTTCATTGAAGTAGCTAAACTTACGTCCACCACCTCATTAGCAGTAGTCGAACACTGCAAGTCTATTTTTGCCAGGCACGGCCTACCTTCTGAGGTTATGACAGACAATGGACCCCAGTTTGCGTCTGAATGTTTTAAAAAGTTTGCAGCACAGTGGGGATTCACACACACAACATCCAGCCCTAGATATGCCCAGAGCAATGGAGAGGCAGAAAGGGCTGTGCAGACCATAAAAGGGCTCCTCCAGAAAGGAAAAGACCCGTATTTGGCCCTCCTGGCTTACAGGGCCACCCCACTCGCCAACGGGCATAGCCCAGCTCAGCTGTCAATGGGCCGACAGCTCAGGACAACGGTTCCGGTCACCCTGTCATCCCTGAACCCAGGATGGACTGACATAGTCAAACTCAAAAAGGTAGAACAGAAGATGCGACAGAGGTCGAGGGTCCACTTCAACAAAAGACACAGAGCTCAACAACTCACCACACTCACACCAGGTGACCACGTCTGGATAAAGGACGCAAAGGAGAAGGGAACGGTGATCAGCCAGGCAAATACACCAAGGTCATATGTCATTGACTCTCCCAGAGGTATCCTACGCCGCAACCGCAATCACCTCGTCACTACACCAGTGCCGCCAGCAGAGCAGACCATCTCGCCAGAGCCAGACCTACCTGCTGGTCAGCCAGGGAGTCCTGTGCGAGCTGAGCAGATTCCAGTTCAGCCAGAGAGACCGGCACAGGCAGAACAGGGCCCAACTCAGCCGGTCAGTCCTGTGACCTGTACACGCTACCCCGCAAGAGAGAGACAACCTCCAGGATACCTGAAAGACTTTGTGTTTAAATAGGTCCGAGTGACTTCAACGGGGCAGAATAATTCCCCACACTCAGTAAGAGGATTGGGTAGTCCACCCCACCTCCTTAGTTTAGTTTATCAGTGAATGTCTTACTGTTCATGTTCATCTGTTTAATTTTAGGCTTGTTGTTCTGCTGGCTCATGGTTATTTATTATTCTGTTATTCCTGTGATGCTACGACTCTTCAATGAAAATATGGGGATTGTTAACTTCTGTTATAATCTGCTACAGTACAGTGGCGTTAATGAACCCTTTTGTCAGATATCAGCCGTATTGATCTTTGAAAGGGGGATGTGGTATTAATGCATTTATAGGACACAAGGTGTCATACTCCCCCTAGTGGGGGGGAGGAAATAAAGAGGGGCTTCATACGTGCATCCAGAATATGACTCTCCGTGTCCATCATTCAGTTAAAAGTAACTAACACTACAATTATTACTACTATTATTAATATTATTATTATTATCCGTCCAGCAGGAGGCATTGTTGGCGCCGTGCGTCGCCGAGCGACGTCATCACGCATTTCGAACGCGTTCGGGCGGGAAAGCGGCAGAGCGCGGTGAGTGAGAGTCTCTGTTTACCAGCCAGCGCGATAGAAAATAAAGACCAAAAAAGACGATTTATTCATTAAAAACGAGCTTCTGAGGCTTCGGCAGCTGCTTAATGGATCTTCTTCACTAGCGACGCTCTTTTGATCGACCTGTCAGTCCCGTTTGTGAAGCTGAAGTTAGCCGGTCGGTCGAATTCTCCGTTCCACCTTAAATCGTGCGGCAGTTCCAGTTACACACTGCGGCGGGTGAAGGGCACAGAATGGGCGAGCCGCACCGTTTAAGGTGGAACGGGGAATTAGAGGAATTTCGGTCTCGTAACTGAAACTCTAACGGCCTTTTTGACTTTTCTGGCTTGTTTCGAGCGCCAGAGGCTCCGAGGTTGTGAGCAGCAGTTTAGTAAACTCTGTATTCTTCCTGTTTACTCGGAGCTCGTACTGCTGTTCTCATTGAGTGGTGGTAGCTCCCAGCTCGGTATCTGTTGTCGTTCAGTCGCTGTGGCTCCGTTTATCGTTGCTCAGTGAAGAAATGATGGACTCCTGTCGTCCTGCTGAAGTGTGTTTAATGAGAGGACGTGTTCAGCGGTTGAAGGGCAGCTCCTTGTCTGACCCCTTCAGTCCCAGCGCCAGCGCCATGTCTGCAGCCCTGCTATTCACTGTTATTGACATTCAGAGGAGACGTCTGGTTCCCATCACCGCCACTGTGAACAGCTCTGACTCGATGTTTCTCTAGAACAGTCTCTCTCTCTCTCTCGGTCTCTGTCTCTGTCTCTCTCTGTCTCTCTCTCTCTCTCCTTCATTCCTTCCCCCTCTCTCCTCTCTCTCTCTCTCCTCTCCTTCTCTCTCTCTCCCTCTCTCACTCCCTCCCCTGTGCCTTGTTTTGTTGCAGATATTTAGTGGATTTAAGCTGAGATGTCCAAAAGAAAGGAATTCCTGGATTCCGTTCATCCGGACAAAGTCCAGGACTTTCTGAACTTCATTAAATTACACGTATGTACTGATTTCTGTATGTACTGGCACTCTATTAGAAATCCACAGCGTTGTTTTTATTTTGTTAGGGTTTAATCCTCCTCGTACAGTAACTTACGCTAGTGCCTAACTTAATAAATGCCAGTTCATTAGGCTCATTCCCTGCAGCGTGAAAGAAAATCGATGCATGTGATCTTCACATCTCCGGAATAGATTTGCACCTTCTATTTATTGTTGGAGTTAACTGGGACCTTGAGTTCACGATTTCGTTCCACCTCATGTACCACGTGTGATGCGAATGACAATAAAGCCTCATCTTATCTTACATACACCATATTTCCAAAAGTATTCGCTCGTCTGGCTTCACAACTTGAGTGAGATCCCATTCTTAATCCATAGGGTTTAATATGATGTCGGCCCTCCCTGTGTGTGTGTGTGTGTGTGTGTGTGTGTGTGTGTGTGTGTGTGTGTGTGTGTGTGTGTGTGTGTTAGTTACAGTACGTCACAGTAACCTTGATTGAATGACAAATTTTGTCAGTACTTCCAAACTGCATGTTTGACTACAAGAAGAACTTAATACTAATCCCGTTTTATTGGATATAGCACAGTGTAATATGGGAATGTGTGGGTATGTTGAGAATTCTGAGGGATAACAAGAGGTCGTGTAAAAAATGTATTAGGATTATTTTTGGTACATAAAGACTCTTTAGGCACTTTCTCTGCCCTGCCCTGCTGAGAAGTTTGATCAGAGTGTGGTTTCGATGACTTTATTATATTCCGTTCTGCAGAAAGATGGATCGGAGCCGCTGGACCTGGCGGAGCTGGTGCAGGAGCTGCAGAGTAATCAGAGGGTGGAGCTGTGGGGGAAGCTGTCTACGTTACTGCAGCACACACTGCAGGCTTACCCACCAGAGCGCTGGATCACAGGCCTTGACGGAGACAGTGGAGACGAGATGGAGGTGGAAGTGTCTGCTGAGCTGGTGCGTTTGAGGCTGCGTGATTATAACACAATAAAATCTAATCAGACTTTTATTCACGTAGCGCTTTGGCATGCAGACGATTCAGAGTAAAGTGCTGAACAGAGTGAAGATGAGTGTAAAAGTTTAAAGAGCCAAATTAAAAGGATTGAAAATAAAAAAAAATGAAAGCAGGCAGCAAAGATGTCAGAACTGAAAAAGAGTAAAGCAGAAACTGAAATGCCAACAGCTCAAAGATGGAATTTAACAGATTCAAACAAATATAGAATACATAACATCCAATATGGATAGAGGAAGTGACCAGGATGGATGGATGGATGGATGGATGGATAGGTGGTAATAGATGGATTGAATTATCCATCCATCCATCCCAGGAGGGTGATAGTTAATGGACAGGTAGAGAGACAGATAGATCCCAGCAAGATGATAGAAACTTATGTAGGTTGATGGATTGATTGATGCCAGGAAAATAGAAGATAGATCTACAGATAGATTAATAGATCAATACCGGCATGATGGATAGACAGATAAATAGACACAGATAGGTAGACTGATATAGATACAGACGCAGGCAGACTGACTAATATACTGGAGACACACAGATGCAGACAAACGGATCGATAGACAGACGCAGACAGACGGACTGATTGATATACTGGAGACAGACGCAGACAGACTGACAAATATCCTGGAGACACACAGACGCAGACAGACGGATCGATAAACAGACGGGATCGATAGACAGACGGGATCGATAGACAGACGCAGACAAACGGATCGATAGACAGACGCAGACAGACTGACTGATATACTGGAGACACAGACGCAGACAGACTGACTGATATACTGGAGACACAGACGCAGACAGACTGACTGATATACTGGAGACACACAGACACAGACAGACGGATCGATAGACAGACGGATCGACACACAGACGCAGACAGACGGATCGATAGACAGACGGATCGACACACAGACGCAGCCAGACGGATCGACACACAGACGCAGACAGACGGATCGACACACAGACGCAGACAGACAGACGGATCTACTGGAGACACACAGACGCAGACAGACGGATCTACTGGAGACACACAGACGCAGACAGACAGACGGATCTACTGGAGACACACAGACGCAGACAGACAGACGGATCTACTGGAGACACACAGACGCAGACAGACTGACAAATATCCTGGAGACACACAGATGCATACAGACGGATCGATAGACAGACGGATCAATAGACAGACGAAGACAGACGGATCTACTGGAGACACACAGACGCAGACAGACGGATCTACTGGAGACACACAGACGCAGACAGACAGACGGATCTACTGGAGACACACAGACGCAGACAGACAGACGGATCTACTGGAGACACACAGACGCAGACAGACTGACAAATATCCTGGAGACACACAGATGCATACAGACGGATCGATAGACAGACGGATCAATAGACAGACGAAGACAGACGGATCTACTGGAGACACACAGACGCAGACAGACGGATCTACTGGAGACACACAGACGCAGACAGACTGACAAATATCCTGGAGACACACAGACGCAGGCAGACGGATCGATAGACAGACGCAGACAGACGGGATCGATAGACAGACGCAGACAGACTGACTGATATACTGGAGACACACAGAAGCAGACAGACTGACTGATATACTGGAGACAAACAGACGCAGACAGACTGACTGATATACTGGAGACACACAGACGCAGACAGACTGACTGATATACCGGAGACAGACTGACGCAGGCAGACTGATTGATATACTGGAGACACACAGATGCAGACAGACTGACTGATATACCGGAGACAGACTGACACAGGCAGACTGATTGATATACTGGAGACACACAGACGCAGACAGACGGATCGATAGACAGACGCAGACAGACAGATCGATATACTGGAGACACACAGATGCAGGCAGACTGACTGATATACTGGAGACAGACTGACGCAGGCTGACTGATTGATATACTGGAGACAGACTGACACAGACAGACTGACTGATATACCGGAGACAGACTGACGCAGGCAGACTGATTGATATACTGGAGACACACAGACGCAGACAGACGGATCGATATACTGGAGACACACAGATGCAGGCAGACTGACTGATATACTGGAGACAGACTGACGCAGGCTGACTGATTGATATACTGGAGACAGACTGACACTGACTGACTGATATACTGGAGGCAGACTGACGCAAACTGGCTGATTGATGTACTGGAGACAGACTGACACTGACTGATTGATATACTGGAGACACACAGACGCAGACAGACGGATCGATATACTGGAGACACACAGATGCAGACAGACTGACTGATATACTGGAGACAGACTGACACAGACAGACTGATTGATATACTGGAGACAGACGGACGCAGACTGACTGACTGATATACTGGAGATAGACAGACTGATTGATATACTGGAGGCAGACAGAGAAAGACAGACAGACAGACCTGCAGATCAATCCCTGATGTGAAATTAAAGACACGATTCCACAGAACAAAGTGCAGAAGACTTCAGACCTAAAACACGGACCTTTAGTTTACTGTCTGTAACCAAAAAGCACAGTAAAGAAGGAAACCCGGAGCCCGGAGTGAATAAGGAGTAAAGAAGTGATGTGTCTTTAGTGTGGGTTCTAGCTTCTGCTCAGTCAGTAAACATCTGATCCTAATATTAGTGCTGAGTTAATAATAACCACACATTCTAGGACCCATGTGCCATGTACAAGGCCCACCGGCCAAGTCAGGCAGTCCTACTAGGGCCACAAAATTATTTATGTTTTACCCAGAGTTGCACTACAGTCCCCAGCATGCACTGCAGCATAGTCTGATCCCCTTCCCCCGGCAATAAGCTGTGAGGCAGCATTTACACAAAAAGAAGAGATTCCAGTTTTCCAGTTTTCCAGTTTATTTAGAATAATTTTTGAGTAAGCTTTCAAAAAAAGGGGGCAGTCGTGGGCTGGAGGTCGGGGAACCAGCCCTGTGACCGGAAGGTTGCCGCTTCGATCCCCAGAGCCGACAGTCCATGACTGAGCAAGACCCCTAACCCCCAACTGCTCCCCGGGCGCTGAGGATAGGGCTGCCCACTGCTCCAGGCAAGTGTGCTCACTGCCCCCTAGTGGGTGTGGGTGTGTGCGCGCGCATTCACTAGTGTGTATGTGGTGTTTTTCACGGAGGGGTTAAATGTGGAGGTGAATATTCCCCACTGTGGGAACAATAAGGGTCTTGATCTTAATCAGTGCCTGTTGTGCTGTTGCAGTGTTGGTGTATTTTGAATGAACACTGGGCCATTCGGGTTACGGAAAAATGTTTAGCCACAGATTTTTTAATTTGGCCCTTTTAGTGGTTGAATTTGACACCCCTGTTCCAGAAAATCCGACTGATCCGTCACTGCCAGCGCTCTTATAGCCTTATTCCACTGCAACCAAGCCTGTTTAATGCTAGATATTGTATTACCACTAGGGGGGGGCCCCAACACCATACAAACACTTGACCCTTCTTTCATTTTCATTCCTCTCCAGCCAGTTCCTATAGATTCAGAACGTCACATCTGGTGTAGATCAGGTGATGCCAAGTCCCACGTTTGGAGGTGCTGCTCTCATGGGAACAGAAAATGTGCAGTTTGGAACCGAAAAACAGCAGCAAAACAAAAAGCCCACACTCTGGTTCTTCAAGGGTTCTTCAGTAAAGAAAACGACTCCATATAGAACACTTAAAGAACCCTTCACACGATTAAGTGGTTGTTTGCATCATGAAAGCGTTCTTCAGATTGATGGAGAATAGATGGTTCTATATAGAAGCTTTTTTGAAAGTGGTTCTGTATGGGACCAAAAAGGGTGCTATTATTACCCCTAAGAGAACCCTTTTGGTGCTATATAGAACTGTTTTTTAAAAAGGTTCTATACAAAATCTTTATAAAAATGGTTCTGTGTGGCACCAAAAGGGTTCTTTTTTGGTTACAAGCTTGATATTGTTAAAAAAGAACTGTGCTGTAAAGAACCAGTTGATCATGCATAAGGTTCTTTGAGTGTTTGTGGTTCTATATAGAACCGATTAAAGGTTTTACTGTTACAAGCTTGATGTCAATCAAATAGAAGGGCCCTTTTTGGTGCTATATAGAACCTTTTTCAAAAAAGCTCTTTATAGAACCATCTATAGCACGTTCTCCATCGATCTGAAGAACCTGTTCATGATGCAGAAAGCCCTATAATCATGGCAGGTGTTCTTTGAGTGCTCATTGTTTGCTATAGGGCCATGTTCTTTACTAAAGAACCCTTGAAGAACCGTCTTTGTGTAAGTGTGATTCTTTACCACACGTTTCTGTTAAAGCACTCGTGGGTCGTAGCAGCAAACTATAACACTTTCTCGAAAATGGGTGAAAAACACGTCTTTCCCCTGAATGTTCTCCTGTGTTTTCTTTATATTCACGTGGTGAAGCGTAAGTTACAGTGATTTGAATAGTGGTGTTTAAAAGCTTTAATATAGTAGAGCATCGTTTGGGCTCATACATCGCTCTTCCACCTTTCTGCATGTGTGAAATGCAGAGGTGGACGAAGAACACAAACCAGGTACTGGAGTTAAAGTAGAGACCCCCAAGGTAAAATATTCCTCCAGTAAAAGTAGAAGTTCCTCCCTTTAGACCTCCACTTGAGTAAAAGTACTAAAGTATTTCTCTTCAAATGTACTTAAGTATAAAGTAAAAGTACTAAAAGAGGAATTCTGGCTCTGATGTCCTGTTATCATTTTTATAACCAGACTGGCTTCATGAACTCATTTCAGGTGAAAGTCCTCCAGCGTCTCTCTTGGTAAACCAGTCTTTTAATAGAACGTCATTAATTAGTGACGCTGACGTCTATTAAAATGATCAGAAGCACAAAACACTGAAGGTAAACAGTTTCCATCAGGGAGAACCGAGTGGCTCTGAAATCACTTTTTACACACAAGCAAAGTTTCAGTTTCAGATTTATTTACAACTTAGTTCCAAGTTTAAGTTGAATAAAAACTGGCTTTAAACTCAGGATCACAGATGAGCTCCTTTACTATGTTGATCTGTAGGCGTCTGTTCATAAACATAAACCAGCCCAAACTCATTTACTATAAAATGAACTGGTGTTTGTAGAAATTCAGAAAAAAGCCGCGTCAGTCTCGACTGCATATGTGGACATATTTCTATATTGAGCTCTATTTACACAAAGTTAGGTTAGTTCATCATTTATGTTGAACAGACTCTCCCAAAGTTTTACGCTGCTGCGCTGACGTTGAACCGCGTGCTGCACTGGGTCGGCATGACCAACAGGTCAAAACCAGCTCTAAACAAAGTGACCGCTGGGCCCTGATTGGAGCTCTGGCTTTGCGCTTCTTTCGTTTTGACATGTTACGTTTTTATACACACAGAAACCAAAAGGAACGACAGATTTCTCAAAATGTAGGAGGAGAAAGTCGGATATTAGACTCTGAAATGTAGTGGAGTGAAAGGAAAAAGTCGCCCAGAACGGAGAAACTTCAGTACAGATACACCAAAAATACTAAAGTACAGAAACTAATTACATTTACTCAGTTACTCAGATACTCAGTTACTCAGATACTCAGATACTCAGTTACTCAGTTACTGTCCACCTCTGGTGAATTGTCACTGTTTCTCTCTTTCCTTTAGAAACTCACGATGGCCGTGCTGGACGGCGTCACTGTAGTGTGTACAGTGTCTGTGGACGTTATTCAGGACGGAGACGTCTACTCTGCTTTGCTAGACTGCGCTCACATGCTAAACGGTAAGGGTGTTTATTAGAGTGTGAGCAGTTATGACGGTCAGCTGATGAGATCAGTATCAGTTTAAGCTGCTAAGGTGTTGCTGAAAGGGTGCTATGGGGTTACGTTGTGCACCCGTCCACCGGCAGAAAGGCTACGCCTGAGCTCCAAGTGGGGATGAAGCCCGCCAAGGACAGCAGGGAGAGGAACACTGTGAGTGAGAAGGGGACGCCGCGCAAGTCCCAAGCAGTGAGGCCACTTTAATAAGGGTTTGATCCGGGTGGCCAGGCTGCGAAAGCGTGAGGGGGTGGTGACATGGAGGCGGAGCTCTTGTTCCCGCTCTGCTCGGGTGCTCACGCTGCCCGTACTGAGAGCCAGCTGAGGCTGATCTGCCTGGCAGCTTGAGCGCCTTTTAAAAAGAGCTGAGAGGGAACAAAGAGAAAGCTGGAGGGATGAGCATCAGCAGAAGAGCGGAGTAAAGAGCTGGAAAGCTCGAGGGAAGAAAAGGGCTGAAGTCTAAGCAGCTTAGTGCTGGTTTTGATTGTTTGCTTTCTGTTTATTCGACTATGGCTGCTGCAACCCTGAATCCTGCCTCCAGCGTCCTTCTTGTGCCTGGGGCAGCACCTGACGAGCTACAGGGGTGTTAACTAAATGGGTGTTAGATATTGTAAAAAAATGAACAGGACTGTAAAGGAGGAATGAGGGATTAAAAAACGACATGTAGAGGATTGTAATGATAGTTATCTCAATCTAACTTTTCCTCGATATAAAGATAAGTGATAAAATCTTCGTTATAAGTGATACTTTTATTAATCCCACAAACAGGGAAATTCCACCTCCGCGTTTAACCCATCCGTGAAGTGAAACACCACATACACACTAGTGAATACACACACACTAGGGTGCAGTGAGCACACTTGCCCGGAGCGGTGGGCAGCCCTATCCACAGCGCCCGGGGAGCAGTGTGGGGTTAGGTGTCTTGCTCAAGGACACCTCAGTCATGAACTGTCGGCCCTGGGGATGGAACTGGCAACCGTCCGGTCACAGGGCCAGATCCCTAACCTCCAGCCCACGACTGCCCCTAATAATACATAATACACTGTTCTCACATGTCCACGTTCTAGCAGAAGCTCTGGTGTCGTTTTCTATTTCGAGGAAAGCGATACTACTCCGCTGTCGCCAGGAGAGGGCACACTTCAGTTTAACATGATTAGAGAGAGAGGGGGGGGCCATGAGTAAAGTTGAGTTGCCAAATATACTTTAGCAACATCTGAGACATGGAGTTATACATTCCCTGTATGAGAGGAGCGATCGACGCTCTGTTCCCCTGTGACCGAGTGTGAGTGTGCTGTGCTGACCTACAGTGAACTCATTTACATTTATGGTATTTGGCAGACGCTCTTATCCAGAGCGACTTACAATTTGATTATTGTTACACAGGGAGGTGAAGGTGGTGTTAGGAGTCTTGCCCAAGGACCCTATTGCTATAGCTACAGTGTAGAAGAATAGAATAGAATAGAATGCCTTTATTGTCACTATACACAGTACAATGAGATTAAGAGCAACTCCATCTCAGTGCAAACACACAATGTAAACAAATGACACGGAATAGAATGGGGAGGGGTTGTGCACAGTTCTATGCGTTTTGTATATATATGTATATGAATTAAATATAAATATAGAAACAAAATAAAAAAACTTTTTTACAAGATATAAATATGGAGATATTTACAGCTGTATTGTATGTACACTAAATATTGCACATTGCTAAGTATTGCACATATTCCTGTATAATGTACATACATGTACAGTATGATTGCACATTTCCGTATGCAGAGTATTGCACAGTAGCTGGTAATGGAGTCTGGGAATAGACTGGTATGTAGGTGGTGATGGAAGTCTGGGGATAGACTATCAGTGCATCTGTGAGTTGAGAAGTGTTATTGCTTTTGGGAAAAAACTGTACTTAAGTCTGTTTGTCCTTGATCTGATGCATCTGTACCGCCTTCCTGAGGGCAACAGGTCAAACAGTACAGATCCGGGGTGCGAGCTGCCCATTGTGATGCGTTTCGCTCTGCTGACGCAGCGGGAGGTGTAGATGTCCATCAGGGATTGGAGAGGGCAGCCAATAATCTTCTGTGCTGTCTTTACTACCCTCTGAAGCCTCTCCCTGTCTGCCATGGTGCAGCTGCTGTACCACACTGTGATACAGTACGTCAGCAGGCTCTCGATGGAAGAGCGGTAGAAGGTCAGCAGCAGGTTGGAATCCAGGTTGTGCTTCCTGAGGACTCTCAGGAAGTGTAGTCGCTGCTGAGCCTTCTTGATGACGGCTGTGATGTTGTCTGTCCAGGTGATGTTGGTAGAGATTTGGAACCGGAAGGTGCGGACCCTCTCCACACACTCGCTGTTGATGGACAGGGGGTCTGGGTCAGTGCTGTGCTTCCTGAAGTCAACGATGATCTCTTTTGTTTTCTTGGTGTTCAGAGCCAGGTTATTCTCTGAACACCAAGCTGCCAACTTCAGGACCTCCTTCCTGTAGGCTGTGTCGTCTCCTTCTGAGATGAGTCCGACCACTGTGGTATCGTCAGCAAACTTGACGATGAGGTTGCTGTCACAGGCCGGACTGCAGTCATAGGTGTAGAGGCAGTACAGGAGGGGGCTCAGCACACAGCCTTGTGGTGAGCCGGTGCTAAGCATACGAGTGGAGGAGAGTTTGGGGCCGGTTAGTGAGAAAGTTCTTGATCCAGGCACATGTGAGGGGGGGGAGTCCGAGGGTGCCCAGTTTGGTGATAAGAATGTCCGGGATGATTGTGTTGAAAGCAGAGCTGTAGTCCACAAAGAGCATTCGGACGTAGCTGTGCTGCTGCTCCAGGTGGCTCAGTGCAAAGTGGAGAGCTGCTGCTATGGCGTCCTCTGTTGACCTGTTTGCACGGTATGTGAACTGGTGGGGGTCGAAGTCTGGGGGCAGAGAGTCTTTGATGTGCTGAAGTACCAATCTCTCGAAGCACTTCATGATTACCGGTGTGAGGGCCACCGGGCGGTAATCATTAAGGTTGGTGATGGTAGACTTTTTCGGCACTGGTATGACTGTGGCTGACTTCAGGCAGGGCGGGATGATGGCTTGGGCCAGGGAGAGATTGAAGATCTTGGTGAAGGTGAGGGCGAGCTGGTTGGCACACGTTTTGAGCACCTTGCCGGGTACTCCATCAGGACCAGCAGCCTTTTTGGGGTTCACTGCCAGGAGCACCCGTCTGACATCGCGCTCCTCTACAGTGAGTGGAGTGGTGTGGAAGCCGGGTGGGGGTGGAGGTCGGGCAGGAGCAGAAGAGTGCTGCTGAGATGCATCAAAGCGAGCAAAGAAGCAGTTCAGCTCCTCTGCCAACGGTGCACTCAGTACTCCTGCTGTCACATCACAGCCTCTGAAGTTTGTGATGTTCTGTATGCACCAACACACACAGGCAGAGATGTTACCCACTACACTAACCAACCACAGACTCGCGTCTTTCCTAACGTCCTAACCAGCTTTACCAGCGTTAAATCGCGACCGCTCCTCTCAGCTACAGCCCTGCGGTCATGTTTAAGTATTAGTGCGTTCCCAAGCAATAGAAGTGAAAGAAAGTGGGTTCTTGTTCTTTACAGCCCTGATTTTGAATTAAATTAAGAGAATGGCTTCTGACTTGGTGCAGGACTGCATGTGAGCGCTCCCATATAACATGGTTTCTTTTATTTGTGCCCTCGTCGGAATGAGTTCTGCATTTCATCTGATTAGTTATTTGTTCCTTTTCAGTTCCGCTGCACCAGAATTGGGAATAAGACCAAACGTTTGCAGACCAAACACATTCAGCAGTTCCTCTTGTCCTGAGTGCTTTGCACTATTAGGATTTCAGTGTTTTTAAGTTTGAAGGGCCATGACTGATGAAAGGTTGTGTGTTTATGCGCTGTTTACTCCAAGTTTGTTCTCTTTCATTCTCCAGATATCGAGAGCTCCCTGCCTGTGTCTGAGCTGCCTCTTCAGCAGGCGGTGCATTGGCTCTGTGAATGCTGGTGGAGGCGCGGTCTGCAGGGGAAGGAGGAGCTCGGCTGGACTGCTTTTGTCGTTTGTTTGGAGAATACGGTCACACTCAAGACATCGGTAAACACTGTCGGGCAATGTGACAATGAGACTTACTGCCTTGCCCTGCTTGTCAGTTACAGGGGAACTCCTAATTGTTGAGAATTTCTGCATAATTAAGTGGTTGAGATGTAAACAGTCATGCAGAGTGGTTTGGTGTGAAAATCACAGTGGAGGTGATGGGAACCAGACGTCTGAAGAGTTCAGCGCTGCCTTACTGAAGGTTATTAAAGGGTTATGAATATGCTGCCTGATGCCCGAGGCACTGTGTTTTGATCTTTTTGAGATGTGTTTGGCAGGAAACATTTTAATTTTAATCCATTAATAGCAGGAGGGTTTTTCGTGCTGTGGCACAGTGATGGAGACTTCAGTTGCTGTGAGGCGGTCATAGCTGTGGTATATGCGAGCACGGCTCAGCCAATCAGATTCCAGCACCAGGACTATCAGTTTTATATAAAGAATATCAAACGTAGCATGTTAGGCTGTCTAAGGCCTGGAGAGAAAACCAAGGAAATTTGTTCAGCACAGTGGTACATAATCAGATGTATTCCAAGAAGAGTGTTTATGATCAGAAACAGTAAGAACTTACAGGAGAAGGTTTTCTGCTCTATCACACATGATCTTCTTGAGCAGGAGAAGACTAGAGGGAGTGTTCTCATGAAATAACGTCCCGACTGTGATCTGGTGTCCGTAGATCATCACAGCCGTGATGTTATTGGTGATAACTCCCTCCTCGAGTGCTCTACTGCTTTAATACAGCAGTTAAATAAATACAGTAAGAAATGAATAAACAGGCCGTAAACGTGTTTTAATGTTCAGTTCCTTCCTCCTAATTAGAGCTCCTTAACGTCAGAGTAACAAGCTCCACCCACTCGCTGCTCAGCCGGCAGTTTGTTCTCCAGCTCCTTACACTAAATTCCCAAACTGTCGTCACCACTGAGCAGCTTTTCAGTCGGCAGCTGTGACAGAAGAACAGCTGAACAACCTGGAATCAGCCAGAACTGAACCCAACACCATTCGCCAGACGTGTCTGATCTTCAGAGTCGGACCAAATCAGACTGAGCCGTAAAACTGACCCAATATCAGGTTCAGCTCAGTTTGGTCAGTTTCTCCAGATCAGTATTAATGTTGTTTTGTTCCAGCCGGTCTGTGAAGCTTCTTACAGCCCGTTTAGTTTGGCGAATGGTGTTGCAACAGCATCTTCGCGGGGTGAAAGTGTGTGAAAAAAGGTTAGAACGCCTCTCAACCAATCAGCTCGCGTGGCTGCAGCCGACTGTTGTAGAACCATGTTTAATGCACATCCTACACAGAGATAAACGATGCGTCACCAGACTAACTCATGGAAGACGGTGATTTGAGCTTGATCTGTATCATGTTGAACAAGTATCAGGATTCGTACGGTAGTTAGATAAGACCGAGTCGGTATCGTGAGTGATCCTCTGTATCTCCGGATTCGTATCGGAAGGGAAGAAGTATCACTACTACTAACGGTGTCAGGTGGCTCTTCGTTTACAGATGGTGGTGTTGTGGAGTGACTGAGCTGTTTGTTTCTTGCACTCTGCTCAGATAAATAATGGTTGTTTTTGCTCTGTGGTGTTTTATTCTCAGGTGAGGGAGCTGAACAGGCTGTACAGCCTGAAGGAGGTGTTACTCACGGTGGACTTTGATTCGGAGAGAGGTCAGTACGTCACCAGCCCTCTGCTGCAGTGCTTCCTCAGCACCAACCACATCAAACGGGAGGAGGTGAGCACACCTGTGTCTTGATCTCTCGCCCAGTCCTCGAGGCCCCTGTATTCACCCTGCAACTGATGTCCAGCAGAAATGTAGTGCCGTTAAACAAAAGGAGTAAAGACGTAACATCAAAATGTTGGTCAAGATAGAAAACTCTTTCAGACTGAACAGTGTACAGCCCTGATTTCCGGGTCGGTGGTGTTTTTATTTAAATGAAGAGTCAGTAACCTTATTAGAAACTCCGGGTTAAGGTGATGCGGTTGCCAATATACGGTTCTGTGCAAAGCTTTGAACACCCTCGGTGTTAATTAGATAAACATCATAAACAGATCAGGCAAAACATGACCACCTCCTTGTTTCTGCACTTTCTATGTGGTGGTGTGTTGTGCTGGTGCGAGTGGATCAGACACAGCAGTGCTGCTGGAGTTTTTAAACCCTGTGTCCACTCACTGTCCACTCTATTAGACACTCCTACCTTGTCGGTCCACCTTGTAGATGTGAAGTCAGAGACGACAGCTCATCTGCTGCTGCACAGTTTGTGTTGGTCGTCCTCTAGTCCTTCATCAGTGGTCACAGGACGCTGCCCACAGGACGCTGCCCACAGGATGCACATCCACCACCCAAATAGTACCTGCACTGTGAGGGTCCATGGGGGTCCTGACCACTGAAGAACAGGGTAACAGAGTATCAGAGAAACAGATGGACTACAGTCTGTAACTGTAGAACTAAAGAGTGCAGCTATACAGTAAGAGGAGCTGATAAAGTGGACAGTGAGCACAGAAACAAGGAGGTGGTCAGGAAGTTATGGCTGATTGGTGTAAATACTAAATAATAGAGACCACGTTTGCTTTCCTGTAATCTATTACAGTGTAGTGGCTTTTATCCACCTCTGTAAACATCATCTGAGTTTTGATTAAGTAACGGGCGCCTGCATGCGGAGGAAAATAATACCACCCAATGATATCGTGCTTTACCTCCCCCTCCCACCTCCCGTCAGGGAGGGAAGACGCTCCGCCAGCTCAGAGACCCTCCCTGATGCCATGCTTCACTAATAAAGCTCACAGTGCTGAAGGAGGGTGTTCTGATTCACGTTCAGTTTAAAAGATGCTCTTTGTTTTAAACCCTCAGGTTGTCTGACGTGGTTGTACGGCGCCGTACGAGGTGCATGTTGGGCATCCTTATAGAAGGAGGTTCGTGTTCTGATGCTAACTATTGGTTCTGTTTGTTCAGGGGAAACGTTTTCTGGCATTTCTCTTCGGCTGGGACGTGAACTTTATCACGATGATCCACGAGACCATCAAAAACCAGCTGCAGTTTTTCCCCAAGTGAGTGTTTTACCGATTGCTGCTGCTTGAATCTACAGATAACTGGTTCTATGGTTCTATGTGATCTAGAACACATTCCGTAGTAGTTCTTCAGTAGCTGAAAGGATCCCATGGTGTTCATAAAGAGGAGAGAAGCATCACAGGAGGGAAACGACATCAGCTAATCAACACAGATGTGAACGTCGCCAGCCTTTAGATGTCGTTGGCTGATTTTAACAGCTGAGAGATGAACGGTCGTCGCCCTAACGGAGCTGCAGACAGCCGGTGTAGCTTTACTATCTGTTTCTGATTTAAATGGCGTTTAATGTAGCAACATTGTTAAATATCAGGCTGAATGTCGTGGGTCGGAAAACGACGTCGTGTCTCGGCAGACGTGATTCTGTAGGTTTAGTGCTGTCAGTTCAGAGTTCAGCTCCGGTCCTGAAACCCCTGCCCTGCATAACTGGTTTCCTGGTTAAAATACCTGATATTTTCAGCTGATTGATCCCTTCTTGAGCTGAACGAGGCGTGAACAGCAGAGAGAAACACTAAACTGTACAGTGCAGTGGCTCCAAACCTGGAGTGAAAACACCTGAATTAAAGATCTCGCCATTCTTGGCTTTTGTCGCGTCTTGCAGGCGAATCGTTCACGAAGCCCATCGCGCAGTCATTCCCTGATTCAGTCCTCAAGATGACGGCGACTATACAGTATGACGTCACTCGGAAAGTTGTAGTTACTCGATCTCTCCTTAGTAGTCTCATGGAGCTCTTGGCTCATGGGGGCCTTCTGTGTATAGCGTAGGCAAAGAACCTTCAAAACAGACTCTACTCCAAAATAGTATAATCTTATACGGTCTCATTTTCTGTTGGTGATCTCCGGGGGCAGTTGTGGGCTGGAGGTTAGGGATCTGGCCCTGTGACCGGATGGTTGCCAGTTCGATCCCCAGCACCGACAGTCCATGACTGAGGTGTCCTTGAGCTCCCCAGGCCCTATGTATAGGGCTGCCCACCGCTCCGGGCAAGTGTGCTCACTGCCCCCGTGTGTGTGTGTGTGTGTGTGTGTGTGTGTGTGTGTGTGTGGTGTTTCACTTCACAGATGGGTTAAATGCGGAGGTGGAATTTCTCCGGTTGTGGGATTAAGAAAAGTATCACTTGTGCTGATTTAGCTAATTTAATGTAATAATAATTGTTATTAGTAGTAATTACTGATAACATTGAACGCCTTGATTCTCCAGAACACCCACAGGAACTCGTCTGCGGCTGTGATTGGTCAGGATGAACTGCAGCCGTCAGTAGTGTTTGTATTGCAGTGGGACATCAGTTATAGAAAAGCTCTAATTATTCATTTCAACTCTTCTCCCAGGGCTGTGGCGACCGATGTGGCGGAGATCTACTTCAGGGCGTGGAAGAAGGCGAGCGGCCTGTTCCTGGAGGAGATCGAGTCTTCCTGCATCCAGGACTTCATGCAACACGCTCTGCTGCTGCACAGAACCTCACCCGTCCACCCCAAAGTCCGGCAGGTCAGAGACCTTCTGGGTTACGTTACCGCCTCCTTTGGAGTTAACGTTGGTTATTTTTCCAGGACGGTGCTGGGTGATGCGACGGCGGTGCTGTACTGTAGACGTCTATAGAAAGAAAAAAACACCTACTGGGTGCTCTAGATTGTCTTGAATAGACAGTTCAAAATACATAAAAGAGAGAAAAAACGATTCCCGTCATGGAAAAGTGCTTTCTGTTTAGTTAGTATTAACCATCAGTAGAAAACAGTACAAAACAAATAAGCCGTAACATGTTAGCACTAGATACATGTTAGCATTTGAAACTTTAATGAACCTCATTATCTGGTTCTGCGGGGTTCTGCGGGGTGAGCACTTGTGCCTTCTTTTTCAAAATGTGCCAGAATTCTGATTTGACGGAGGGATGGAAATGTAAGTCACGCAACACAGGGCAGTTTTAATAATAAGGGTGATGCAATATAAAGAAAAATAAAACCAAAAAAGGATCTATAGGCATATATACGGACAGTCGTGGGCTGGAGGTCAGGGAACCAGCCCTGTGACCGGAAGGTTGCCGGTTCGATCCCCAGGGCCGACAGTCCATGACTGAGGTGTCCTTGAGCAAGACACCTAACCCCCAACTGCTCCCCGGGCGCCGTGGATAGGGCTGCCCACCGCTCTGGGCAAGTGTGCTCACTGCCCCCTAGTGTGTGTGTCTGTTCACTAGTGTGTATGAGGTGTTTCACTTCACGGATGGGTTAAATGCGGAGGTGGAATTTCCCTGTTTGTGGGATTAAAGTATCACTTAACTTAGATTTTAGCCTCTTCATTATGTACATTCACACTGCATGAATACAAACATGCAGATTTCCAGAGTTTTATTTATGTATTTATTTATTTTTGTATTTTTTTTGTGCCACCGGACCCAAATGCTACTATATTTGCAGGACGTGATGAGAAAATTAGCCAGTATTCATGCCATCAGAAGCCTCGCTGACCAGCTTAGCTGTCAAGTCTCTCAGTTTAGTTAAGAACTGCTGATTGATTGATTTATTTATTTATTGATTGATTGATTGATTGTTGGGATATCACAGCAGTAAATGTGTTAATCTAACGAGTTAAGAAGTTTTTCACCACACGAGCTTCAAAGAAGCAGCCAGTACTGGACTGGGCATTAATGGTCAATACGGCGCCATTGAGTATCGCTAGAATCAACGTGGGCTGCTGTTTCCAGCAGTATCTGAGCTCAGCACTGACGTTCTCTCTAACCTGTTCGTAACTAGCAAAGATCCTTTCTCTGAGTAGACAAGAAGGCCCTGTTGTGAGTGGCTGTGGATGAGAGCGTCTGCTGAATGCTGTAAATGTTAATAGCTGAGTGTGTTGGTCTCACGCGTTTAAACGGGCTACCAAACAACTTAAATGATTCCCTTAAAAAACGCCTGGCTGGACGAACTATTTCATTTGACAGCATTGAAAAGTTCAAAGTAGGGGAAATAAGTTTGCAGGCTTCAAAGGTGAAATTAAGTTTTCAAAAGTAAGTTAAGTGATACTTTTTTGATCCCACAAATGGGGAAATTTCACCTCTGCATTTAACCCATCCGTGAAGTGAAACACCACATACACTCTAGTGAACACACACACACACACACACACACACTAGGGGGCAGTGAGCACACTTGCCCGGAGCGGTGGGCAGCCCTATCCACGGCGCCCAGGGAGCAGTTGGGGGTTAGGTGTCTTGCTCAAGGACACCTCAGTCATGGACTGTCGGCCCTGGGGATCGAATCGGCGACCTTCCGGTCACAGGGCTGGTTCCCTAACCTCCAGCCCTGGACTGCCCCCTAAACTAGAAAGCAGCTGCACACTAACACAGATAGTGGGGGGCTGTTCAGCTCTTTTCTGTGAGACACATTGTTCAGCTTGGATCACCTGAATCACCAATAAGAACCGACTCCTTCAGCTCCAAAGCAGCTCTTCATTGATAGAAGTTGGCAGCGTTGTTTCTTAGTCTTAGTTCAGATTCTAGGCCTAATTAACAGAAAAGTCTACCGTTTATAGCTGGTTATAGTTACAAAGGCCTGTCCAGCGAATGAGCTCGTGCGAAGGTACGCCTTGTGTTAGATGAGACAGGAGCACAGATGAAGGTAAAGCAGCTAAGAAGAGGACATGGCAAACACTGACTGACTGGAAATGATGGTTCCTCTGTTGTTCCGGTAATCCGTAGGACAACTTAGGAAAAATCTGATTGCTGAACTAAACATCCTCTCTGATTTATGAACAGGAATAAAAAAAAAACCTGTTCATATGCAGTTTGTGCTCGTAGGTTTTTGTGTCTGCCTGTTTATTTCACCTGTGCTCCCAGGCAAAAAGAACCCTGTGTTTGGGGAAATACTGGGATATTAAATATTAACTGTACCGACAAGCGTTGTTTGGATAGTGAAGTAGTGGCTGTTTGAGCAGTGTAAATGTCAGTGTAATGTCCTTTTACAGAGAAATAAATGAGAGAGAGTGTGTGTGTGTGTGTGTGTGTGTGTGTGTGTGTGTATATGTATATATATATATATATATATATATATATATATATATAATATATATTTCCCTTTTGCTGTAAGCCTGGCCTTATTAAAATGAATGCAATCCTTCCTTTGCCAGTTTAATGAGTGCATCACTGTCTGTCCTACAGATTCTGACTTACTTCCACAAGCAGAAGTTTCGTCAGGGAATAGATGAGATGCTGCACCGCCTCTATAAGCCCATCCTGTGGAAGGCTCTGAAGGTAACGTCTAACCCTTAATCCCCAGTGACGGCAACAGTGCTGTCATTTTCATACATTCACATCACAGCCTGCCGAATCGCACAGCATGGTGTCCGCAGACTCCACAGGCATCGGTGTTGGAGACCGTATTTTACCTGTTAGTGTTTTCGTAGAGCTACCTTCTGATCTACAATACACACAGAACTAATCTGATAGTCGAAGTCTATCAATTGTATAAACGGATAATCGATTGTTCGGATTATGAATCGCTACGTTTCCAAGTGACCCTTATGTAGCTGTCAGCTTTTAAATTTAGCTCTTTTTGTTTGTTTCATGTATTTGTTAACTAACAGTGAAGACGATAAAGATGAATGACCTTGAATGAACTTTCCTGCGAATGCAAAAGATGAATAAAACGGCAGTATCTTTTTCCTGTCAAAACCAGGGATGTGGATGGAAAATAAAAGCAAAACCAAATCTAAATCGGTTTTCCCGTAATGTCCCGTAAAATCAATCTAAATTCAAATTTTAACTGCAAACGGTCGGTGTGCATTCTGCTGTCTGTCTACAGTCCATTGCAACTAAAATCTACAATAACAGGTCTTTATTGCTACGGAGGAAAGTCAGCATCTCTCTGTGGTCCTGTGAGAGCCTCGTTCTCCTCTGAGTGCAGGTATTCCCTTAGCTTGGTTGGTGTGGTGTAGTGGGCCTTCTACGTTGTAGACTGGGGTTCAGTCCCCCGCCTGGGCAGCACCCTACACTATACCAATAAGAGTCCTTGGGCAAGACTCCCAACACTACCTTCACCTACTACACTGTAGACTGGGGTTCAATCCCCTGCTTGGGCAGCACCCTACACTATACCAATAAGAGTCCTTGGGCAAGACTCCCAACACTACCTTCACCTACTACACTGTAGACTAGGGTCCAATCCCCTGCTTGGGCAGCACCCTACACTATACCAATAAGAATCCTTGGGCAAGACTCCCAACACCACCTTTGCCTGCCTGTGTGAAATGATCAAATTGTGAGTCGCTCTGGGTGAGAGCGCCTGCCAGATGCTGTAAATGTACCTTGTGAAAGAGTTTTTCGAGTGGAGTCAAACGTTCACCGAATTTGAACGCACCTGTGGCGATGATGCCGTGTTTAAAACCGTTAGGGTTATCTGGAACGTGAGCAGGGTCACTGTGAATAACAGTTACTTGCTTCTCTGTTTAAAAACTCCATTAACGATACCAGAGAACCTGCATTTCGAAATAGAAAGTGTTACAGCTCATAACATGAAGTAGGACGGCTTTTGGGCTTCTAGTGGTATATGCGCTATTTTTACACACCATTTAATGTGGTATGCAGTTTGGGGCGCGGCGTATCTTACCGTGATGAATCTTCTTCATCCAGTGAGCCGACGCGTTTCCTCTTGAGATGCTCCAGCATTGGAGGATGTGCTCCCATACCAGCTAAGTTCGGCTTCACAAGTAGCACAACTGACGACCTTTTTCCTGAGTTTAGCGTGAAAAGCTCCCACACTTTTAAGGATTTTGTTCTTGAGGCTGACATCGCGCTTTTGTCAACTCTCCAGAAAGCGCTAATATCAAAACATTCCTAGTGAGCACAAGAAAGACGCGTAATGGCGTCGCCGACTAATGGACTATTAAATTAATTGCCGACTAATTTGCGCCTTAATTTTAATGGACTAATTCAAAGAATCATTGCACCACTAGTTTAATGCGAAGCTTAGGCTAAAAGTAAATTCTTTGTCCAGTATTTTTCTATCAGCCAAGGGCTGGACAATAACTATCAATATAGAGTGTTTCAATACCGGTGATAAGATTTTTACACATTTCCAATATTTCGATAAACATTATTTACAACATCTGCACTGACATTCATTACAGGGCGCTGTCGTCAGTTCATTGCATTCAAGCTGAGCTGAAAAGGCAAAACACAGTGACTGACGTGCACCACAGGCCAGGGCTCAGCAATAGCAGGCTAGGCCAGGCTCGGTTTGGCTGCAGTGCGGCACGTTCTAGCTGCAAAATGAGTACCGCTGACCGCAATACAAACGTGACTGAACGAGCTTCCATGAGTGATGATAAAGCAGACGAAATAGTCGATAAGAGAGGAAAGACTAATTCAGCGGTGTGGAAGTGGTTCGGCTATCAAGATCTGATAAACTTCAGGTTTCAGTGTGCTTCCGTCCTCTGAAGCACATTCTGAGAGTCTGATGAGGCACCATGGAAGTTTTTAGCCAACCTGTCCCTGAGACATCAGACCGCCCAAGTGTCATAAAGACATCACTAAAGCTGTAACAAACTTCTTGGCTAAGGACGTGATGCCGTATTCTATGGTGGAAAATGTAGGCTTTAGTGGGCTATACCCAAGCTTTACGGCGACGTTAGGGAAAGGGTGGAGGAGCAGCTGTAGTCAGCATCGTATTTTGCGACCACAACTGACCTGTGGTCAAGCCGAACCTCCGAAGCGTACATGAGCCTGACGGTCCACTTCATTGATGAAGACTGGAAGCTTGTCAGCTTACGCCTCCAGGTGGTCTACTTTCCTGAGGATCACACAGGCGAAGCAATTGGAAGAAAAAACGGGACCTTGCAGCTGCTCAGGAGGAGTATAACTTGCCAAAGCACAGGCTTCTGAAGGAGAGACACCAACAAGACGGGGCTGGAGCAGAAGAGGGCCGTCGCAGAGGTCCTCTCAAAGGACAAGACGACCAGGTTCTGTTGGTTCCCACCTGGCAAGATGTGGGCATTTTAGAGTCTGTAGATGCAGCTCTGAGCCCGCTCCCTGAATTCCCTGATGCCTAGTCCTACGTCAGTGTGTCATTCCTACAACCAGTCATGCATCTCCTCACCACCTCCATCTTGAAGGAAGCGGAGGATGACACCGAGCTCACCTGGACCATAAAGACAACAGTGATGGGATACCTCAACGAAAAGTATGATGACCCATCAACGTATGATCTGCTTGTTGAGATCTTGTTGGGTCTTGTTGACCCAAGGCTCAAGCTTCAGTACACTCAGGAGGAGAAGAGAGAATACATCAGAGACAGAGCCGTGTGGAGATCCTGAAGGGAGGGAGAGCTGTTGTGGTGAGGGAAGGAGGGTCCAGTGAAGAAGCCATGGGAGATGCTTCTGTAGCAGTGCCACCAGCCAAAAAGCAAAGCGGCCTCTGGCCAGCCTTTTTTTCAAGCTGGCCCACCACTAGCAATACGGCAGGACTGAGTGCACAGCACACGTTTTTCTGTGTTCTGGAGAAACTTTTCACATTCCTTGTCCTGGATGAAGCACTTTTGTTTCATTCTATGTACATAAGAGTGAGATAATCAGCCCATGTTGTAGTTTGAAGATATTGACAAAGCCAAGACGTTTATGTCTGGTTGACAGTGATGTCATGTTTCTTGTTCGTATATTAAGGCTAAATACAAATAAAAGGTGAACATTGATTCATTTGTACTATTTTTATTTCTAGAAGTTTATATAGTTTTATAGGAGGAGGTTTCACAGACTTCACAGCCAGTTCTTTGTTCAGAAGTTTGTAGGTGCAGACGTTCATTGTGGACGTTCTTGGCAGTTTTCTGTGGCTTTTGTATTGTTCATTGACAGAAATGAAGAAATATATCGCGATATAAATTTTGGCCATGTCGTCGAGCCCTGCAGCTAAGACACGTTTGGTTTCTGATGTTTGCTTCTTTAGTTGTAGCACTGGAGCAACGGGACTAGCTGTAGTTAACAGCTAACGGAAGCTTATAACCCACCAATTAGCATCGGGTTAAACGGTTGCCTAAATCTTCTCCTACTCGTTGAGTTGTTTAGTAATCTCTAATACACTTGCTTGCATGGATTCTGACATGGGAAATTGCATTTCACAGCTCAAAGCAGCAGCAGCAGCCTTAGGATATTTATCTGTACCTTTTATTATAATTATAACAATAATACTTCTAATGAACTTCATTTACCGAGCACTTTTTATGTATGTAGCAGGTAAGTGCTTCATAGAGAAGTGATAAAATTCAGTAACCAATAAAAAATCTAAGATTTTTAATTTGAGTAAACTGAGACGACAGCATGGATACAATTAAAAAGATAAATACGGAAATAAATGTATAATTTTAATTAGAAGCCAAATTAAAGCGATACGTTTTCAGATGTTTCCTGAATTTTACTGCCTGCTACCTCAGTTTGGAAGCATAATCACAAACATGAGTTTTTCTGTTTAAGGAGAGAATTTGCAGAAGTCAAATATCTGCAGATCTGAGATCACATGAGCCTACATTCTGCGTGGTACTCGAGTGTTTTAATGCCGTTTAGAGTTTTAAAAACAAAGAGAGTAACTTTAAAACTTGTCCAGACAAAGGAAAGAACTGTACTGCTTACCCAACGGGGTGATTTTTTTTATTTAAAACAAAAACAAAGGCTCCAATATTGAACCTTTTGGGACTCCACAAGAAAAGTTCCCTTTATTTAATGAATGATTTCCCAGTGAGACGAAGAACCGTTAGTCCATTAAATGTGATTTAAACCATTCAGCCCAGTACTGAAGATGGTGGATCAGTAACCTTTGACCAGCTGTACCAAAACCAAGGTCCAGTGACACAAACCAGACGGCTTTTGTGCATCAGCGCCAAGTCTGGGGTCGTTCATAGCGCAGACCAATGCTGACCACTTGAGTGTGTAGAGTTAGCGTGACGCTTCCCTTACTTGTTGTCTACAGCAGCTACCTTTTCTTTCCCCCAGGCGGCGAATGCGGATGTCCGCGCCAACGCCACTCTGCTGTTCACCGAGGCGTTTCCTGTCCATGACCCTGGCCTGAGCAGTGAGAAAGTGGATGAGCTGGTGCAGAAACAGCTGGACGCGCTCTTCGTGAGTCTCTCCGTCTATTACGGTGCTGTTATGAGGACGTTCACGATCCCTTCTGTCTTGAGAGAGTGATATTCACTGTCTGCCTCCCTGTAGGAGGCGTGAGGAACAAGAGCCTGCCTTTTCAGTTTTTGGATTGGATCACATCTGATGGTTTTTCCCCAATTAATTAATTAATTTTTGGGACTATTTTGGGATTTGTTTTTAAGGCTGAAAGCTGGATTCCGTTCCGGCTGTTCCTTAGGGCTGTTAAGATGAAGTTTTGGCTGACGTTTTTCAGTTGATTACATTTCTATTGTAAATATAATTTATTGTAATGCGTTTATTTCGGTTTATCAAGGTGTGAATGTTTGAACATAAAAGCTAAAAAAAATAATAATGGGCAACACAAAAATTAAAAGGAAAAATGAATGGACATGATAATCAGTATAAAAACGAGTACTGACTGATTTATTGGAGAAAATATCCACATTTGTGCAGCCATCTCGTGGAGGGGTCAATGGAGGGGTCAGGGCTCAGTCGTAGGGGCAAGGGGTGAAATGGGATTGGGTTTTTCCAATGTTTGCAAAAGTTGATTGGAAAGTAGTTTTAGTAAGTCATATATTATAATCCAGCCCACGCCCTGTTGTCTTGGTGGGTGTCTCTGCAGGCTCTGCTGGATGATCCCCGACCATTGGTGCGTTCCTCGGCTGTTTTGGGAGCGTGTTCAATTCTGGCTCGCTGCTGGGAGCTCCTCCCCTCCACCGTCATCACTGACCTGCTGAAGAAAATACTCCTCCAACTGGCCACTGACACGAGCTCCCCCGACGTCCGCTGCGCCGTCTTCATAGTGAGGAACCTCGAGAGTTCATTTACACACACGTGCAGTTGGTGGTCAGTCAGCCAAGGCGTGTTCGGGCTCTGAAGATTTGTTTTAGCTCTGCCCTGCAGCTGCAAGGCTGATGAGGCTAACAAGCAATGGGTGATTGTACCCCACCTACTAGCATGGTGCTAACTGCATGCCCATCATGCACTCGCCTCCGACCGGGTGGAGCTGCTTTTGTGTCTCTGATGCTGTCTGATATGCTGTTACCCATAAACATGGGAGAGGGAGAGGGACAGAGGGAGAGAGAGAGACAGAGGGACAGGGACAGAGGGAGAGAGACCGACAGAGAGAGGGAGAGAGAGAGACAGAGGGAGAGAGACAGACAGAGAGAGGGAGAGAGAGAGACAGACAGAGAGAGGGACAGAGGGAGAGAGAGGGACAGAGGGAGAGAGAGGGACAGAGGGAGAGGGAGGGACAGAGGGAGAGAGAGGGACAGAGGGAGAGAGAGGGACAGAGGGAGAGAGACAGAGGGACAGAGGGAGAGAGACAGAGGGACAGAGGGAGAGAGACAGAGGGACAGAGGGAGAGAGAGGGACAGAGGGAGAGGGAGGGACAGAGGGAGAGAGAGGGACAGAGGGAGAGAGAGGGACAGAGGGAGAGAGACAGAGGGAGAGAGAGGGAGAGAGACAGAGGGACAGAGGGAGAGAGAGGGACAGAGGGAGAGAGAGGGACAGAGGGAGAGAGAGGGAGAGAGACAGAGGGAGAGAGAGAGAGAGAGACAGAGGGAGAGAGAGAGAGAGAGACAGAGGGAGAGAGAGAGAGAGACGGAGGGAGAGACTTTGTTGATCCTGAAGGAAGTGTAGCAGTAACTAATGCATTACATTAAGGCTGTGGTGTCATGTTGTACAGTACAGCATGTATCAGCACAAGGTATCAGTGACTGCGCTGTCTGGACAACAGGATGTTGGTTTTCATGAATAACCGGTGAGCTCAGAGGCCGAGTTTACGCCTCTGAAGGCTGTTTGGAGTTAATTGGTATGTTTTTGAAACTTTAGCCCTGTTTACATATTACATCAAACGTTCGGTCTTTCAAAGTGGCTTAAATGTTCTACTTATCATAGAAATGATCACAGAGATGAATCTCTAAACCGCTGCTGTCCGAGGAAAACCTCGTATCTCCAAAATAGTAACTTTACAGGAGAGGGGAAAAACATACTTCACTTTCAATGGAAGTCAATGGAGCCAGAATTTTTCCCGTCTCGTTTTGGGTCGTTTCTTTTAGGCCTGTCATCACAAAGTTTACAAACTTCAGTCAAAAACGGAGATACAAGGTTTTCTTCTGACCGCAACGATATGTTTATTCATGTTCCTGTCTGTGTCTAGTGCATATCAGTGATACTGGATAACAGTATGAGTCACCCGTTGATGGAAAAGTTGCTTCCAGCGCTGAAGACCAGCCTTCACGACACCTCGGAGAAAGTCCGTGTGGCCTTTGTGGACCTGCTGCTCAAGATCAAAGCGGTCCGAGCAGCCAAGGTAAGATGGGGCCCCCTTAGTTTGTGGGCAGCTGACAGGTTATCGAGCCGCTTGTGACTGTACGTGATGCACTGGGTGTGGACGGTGGACACTTGCACTTTATAGTAAGAGATAAAACCGAAGAACTAGCCACTCTTTTTGCGTCTGCCTTTCGAGCATCGTGTGGAAGAGCGCAGAGTACGGGTGGGTGAGTACGGAGCGCAGAGAGGTGTGGGAATTCTGAGAAAATATCTAATTGCATTTTAAATTGTGTTTATCTCCTATAAGCTCAGACCAGCAAATCCATTTTTTAGGCTTGAGGCTGAATGTAGTGCGTCTAATTTGCGTAACTCGTTTGGAGGCAGCACAGGCTTTGTATTCGATTAAATGCGTCCATTTAAAACTTTTTATTTTCATGTTAAAATGTTGTTGATATTCATATAGTTTCTTTTAAAAGAACCAAAGTTCTGCTAAAGTGAACCTGAAAGGGAACCCACTGCATATGACCTCAGTTCGTTTTGTGCTCAGTGTTGGTGAACTGGAAAGAGGATTCAGTTTTCCTCCTGGTCCTTTTTAGCCCTGATGAGATCTCAGGC
>NC_051212.1:4434965-4492465 GCF_015220715.1 Pygocentrus nattereri
AGGGTTCATGTTTTTAAACTAGTCTCTTTTTTTGCTCTGGCCTGTGTTTTTAAAGAATATGTTTGTGTTTTCTCTGGTTTGTGCAGTGAAACTGATGTTGATGATTCGAAAGTGTCTGAACGCTTGCATTCAGAAAACTGGAGACACGGCCGACGAGTCCATCACCAGCAATAAGGAAAACACGTCTGTGAGTTGAAGAAACACATGCAAGTAAAAGCTCATGCATACTAGGGCAGTAGCAAGTAGCCATGATGGGTTACGTCAAGCCAGTAGCGCATACCAGTCCTTTTCAGACGGCAGCTGTGAACCTGATATTGATACAGTTTTATGGCTCTAACATGTTTTCTGACTGAAACACGAAAGAACGCTATTTATTTGCGGCAGAAAGCACATTTAAAAGTGTCGGTTGCTTCTATGCTTGATGTTTTTCTTTATTTTGCTTGGCTGTTGTATTAAAGCAGTAAACCACAGGAGGTCATGCGAGCCGAAAACTGTTCCTTTGTGATGAAATCGCAGTGGCGCAGAGCCTCGAGCTCAAGTTATTATTAATAATAAGCTACATAAACGAGTATTCTGGCAAGAAATCTAGTTCATTTAGAGTATGGTATCGTTGCCAAGCAACCATGGACCGCTGAACGAGGAGAACGTTCGGTCACCCATCGCTGCATATTGCAGTCATTTCATGAACTTTTAAACTTTTTGTCATTTAACAGTAAACATAACACAATCCAGTGATGCCCCTCTTCACATGCTGGGGCTGTATTTTAAATTGCCCCCTAAGAAGTAAAGAAGAAAGTTATTTTTAAAAAAAAAGTTACGTTGACTCAGAAACAGGTGAGGAGTTTAAAACCGTTTATAATAGTTCAGCAGATACAGAACTGACTCCATCCTGTAATCTAGTCTCTGATAGAAGTGCTAGATTATGGGAAAGGCTTGACCTTCTTGCTTCAGTTTGCGCACTCTTAAAAATCCATATCGAAGTGTTTATGGAGGAAAACTAAACTGCAGATATTGATATTCTCAAAGACCAGATCTCAGTCTGTAATAATGCTATGAAAATATCCAGACAGTCACTCACCCATCCAAATCATGGAACTCAGGTGTTCCAGTCTCTTCCATGGCCACAGGTGTATAAAGCCGAGCCCCTCGGCCTGCAGACTGCTTCTACAGACATTAGTGAAAGAATGGGTCGCTCTCAGGAGCTCAGTGAATTCCAGCGTGGTGCCGTGATCGGACGCCACCTGTGCAGCAAGTCCAGTCGTGAAATTTCCTCACTACTAAATATTCCACAGTCCACTGTCAGTGGGATTATAACAAAGTGGAAGCGATTGGGAACGACAGCAACTCAGCCACGAAGTGGTCAGCCACGTAAAATGACAGAGCGGTCAGCGGATGCTGAGGGGCATAGAGCGCAGAGGTCACCGACTTTCTGCAGAGTCAATCACTACAGACCTCCAAACTTCATGTGGCCTTCAGATCAGCTCAAGAACAGCGTAGAGAGCTTCATGGAATGGGTTTCCATGGCCGAGCAGCTGCATCCAAGACTTACATCACCAAGCACAATGCAAAGCGTGGAATGCAGTGGAGTAAAGCGCCGCCACTGGACTCTAGAGCAGCGGAGACGAGTTCTCTGGAGTGACCAATCACACTTCTCCATCTGGCAATCCGATGGACGAGTCTGGGTTTGACGCGACTTCTGGCTAAAACACAAATTTGTGACATTTCTTAGACTTTTATATTGTCGTTTTACTCTTAATCACATCGTGAGTGCTTTAGTTCAAGCCTGTGATAATAATGATGGGGCTGTTTAGGCTGTTGGCTCTTTTAGCCTGTTAGCCAGCTGACCAGCCGAGTTCTAGTTAAGAACTTAAGTTGTCAGCCCCTCAGTTTAAACAAAAATGGGTTCTTACTTTATCAGTACACTCGGAGGTCCGCGCAAGCAGCATTGCAGTCTAAGGTTATTCCGGGAGCACAAGGATTTTCCATGCCGTGGCACAGTAATAAACAATCCACTTGTTGTAAGCCTGTTATATGCGTGCGTTTATAACACTATGCGTTTTATAGTGACTTCAAACTCTGCTCAGCTTTTAGACTGAACTGACTGGAACTGTCCATATCATAAAGCAGTAGAGCACTGGAAGTTGTGTGATCGTGAATAACCTCCTAACTGTGATCATCTGTGATCATCTACTTCAGCCGAATCACAGCCATGATGTTACTCATGAGAACATGCAACCTCTCGCATTTCATTGCTCTGCACATTAACTTTGGTTCTAGCGTATTAGTTTGTGACTAGCGAGTTAGATTAGGGCACTCGGGCTGTACTTAGTGTTAAGAAACCAGGGGGCAGTCGTGGGCTGGAGGTTAGGGAACCAGCCTTGTGACTGGAAGGTCGCCGGTTCGGTCCCCAGAGCCGACAGCACGTCACTGAGGTGTCCTTGAGCAAGACACCCAACCCCCAACTGCTCCCCGGGCGCTGCACATTGGGCTGCCCACCACTCCGGGTAAGTGTGCTGCCCCCTAGTGTGTATGTGGTGTATGGGATAAATGCGGAGGTGAAATTTCCCCGTTGTGGGACTAATAAGGGTCTAATCTAATCTTAATCTTAAACTGTCATTCTGAAGTTTCAGATGTTGTACTTTTACTAACATTAACGCTTTAATGTAAGGCATATTTTCATGCATTCCTTATTAATTTATTCATTTGCTGCATTTAAAGATGTTTTGAGGAACATTTTGTTTGGAGTTTTTCACACTCCTCATTAATACCCCAGTTATTTATCTAAGTCCAGTGAGCTGCAGTCAAGCTGAAAGGCGGCTGAACCGAACAGCTTAGAGCTTTCCTCGTTCTGTCACACCGGATTCTGTTTACCAGCTTTTTGTCAGGCCTTAAATTAGACTCTAGAGCTGGAGAAACCACTAAGCTGTTCGCACACGTACACAGAGCTCTGACAGGCCAGGATTCAAATGAAAGAAGCCTTATTGAAATAGAAAAGCTAAATTGCATCAGTTATTAAATCTGAAGCCAAAATTAGCTACTATTTCAAAAAGAATTTTCACCAGGCTGAAGTGTTGACAGCATTAAGATGCTGTGTGGCTCCTAATTTGGGCTCCCTCATATAATGACTGTTTTCATATCTGTCCCCAGCGTAGCCTTTCAACAAACGCTGCTGTGGAAGAAGTTTAGATTTTTAATTGAGAGCAAATGGTCTGGGTGGTTGTGGTGTATAGAAATGGAAACCTAATGACCTTTTGTTATGTACTGTTCAGCGAGACATGATGTAAAACAGTTTCACCAAGTTAGCCCAAGGCGAAGAAATGGGCACTGCAGTTTGATTCAAGTCCATGCTTATGCCCGTACCCACACAGTGGTTAGGAATTTGACCCTGTGTGCTCATTAAAATAAAATCGAGTAAACATAGTGGATACAACATAAAGACGTAAGACAGATAGATATTTAAACAAAATAAAAAAAAATACTACTTTTACTTTTATATTTTTTAATTGTAACCTATAAACTGTATTGGTATCAGAGGCAATACTGGCACTTAAATGCAGTGTCGTATCAGTGATGATGATACCGATACATATGACTGACACCACAAAGCAGGGCTTACCAACATGTCAGTGGTGTGGGATAACAAGCAGCAGTAAAAACGCTCTTGGCAGAATCTGTAACGGCAGTTTTGGTCATTAAGAACTCGCTAACAGAGCCGCTTACCTGAACGCTGAGCTGCTTCTTTCAGTAATCGCTCGTCTGCCCCAGTGTGGTCACTCACAGTCTGAGTAATAACCACCGAACTCTGTGTATTAATATCCCTTAGCCTTTACCCTTGATTTAGCCTTTGGCATAGCAGCCAGGCCTGTGAATCCACTAGCCCCACCTGCGGTGTGCCTCTGTCAGTCAGCTGTATCTCAGCAGCGGGGTCTCGCAGCCCGACGCTTTAACCAAGCCAGAAAAAGTCGCTGATACTGACAGCGTGAACGATGGTGATATTTACCGAACCGACACTCGGAGATGCAGCACAAGTGAACAAGACGCACAAATGACTTCAGAAATTCGGATGTGAAACAACACAAAGATATTTTACATTCACTTAAGCAGTTAAACATGGTTCCTATTACTAATTACATAGTAGTAAATACTAAATATGCAGTAAATAAGCAAAAATAAGTTTTCTTAAGCATCTAATAAATAATCCAACAAGTAAATGCTGTCTAGCCAAGCCGAGTGTGTTTTATGTGACGCAGAACACAGATTTTACCAAAATAAAATATTAAAAATGTATAAATATCAGGAGTTATAGGCGAGTTAGGCTACTTAGTTTGTATTGGTATCGGTACTGTGGATCAGCCCACACTTAAGGATCAGTTATTGGTATTGGAAGGGAAAAAGTGCATTGGTGCATCTCTACTACTGTGGGTTTACCATACCATGTGGTCATAGAGATGTGAGCATGCTTTCTATCACAGCTTTATAGAACTGCGGCAACCCCTTACTGCAGACCTCAAACTATATACGCTGTCATATATTTTTGTAGTGGTTTTAAAGTGTTAAATACATCACCCTCTTTGTGTATATGACTGGTGTAATTGTACATTTAGACCTGCACCCAAATGCAGCAGTGTTAAGAATTTGCCTGCAGCAACTCCAGCTGTAAGTGTGTGTATGTGGTTTTGGTAGGTTTTGGAGGACGTTCTCTCTGTGAAGGACACGGCTGTCATGGCCAGTCTGCTGGAGATTGTGGTGATTCTTTGGGGGAGTGTGCAGAAATCTCTAGAGCATAACCAAGAGGCCCTTCAGTACACTACTGCCAAATTTGCCTCAGTCCTGCCAGAGTACCTCAGAGTCTTCCAGGTGAGTCTGCTGTTTCACGTGAGACAGACTGGCTGAAAAACCTTTTTGCCTCGGTGCATTTTACTGAGATGATGTAATGTTGGTGCAATTTACGTGTGTGTGTGTGTGTGTGTGTGTGTGTGTGTGTGTGTGTGTGTGTGTGTGTGTTACAGGAGGAGCGCTGTACAGCTCCACTCATCCGCTTGGCAGCTTTACTGCCTGCTGCTTCAGTTCCTGCACTCAGGTCTGTCTGCTGCGCTGGCCAGAATACACAGAATATCCAGCACTTTCACTACAACCCTAAACTTATACTGCACCCTACACTAACGGTCGACCACCGACGACTCCTATACTGCACCCTACACTGACGGTCGACCACCGACGACTCCTATACTGCACCCTACACTGACGGTCGACCACCGACGACTCCTATACTGCACCCTACACTGACGGTCGACCACCGACGACGCCTATACTGCACCCTACACTGACGGTCGACCACCGACGACTCCTATACTGCACCCTACACTGACGGTCGACCACCGACGACTCCTATACTGCACCCTACACTGACGGTCGACCACCGACGACTCCTATACTGCACCCTACACTGACGGTCGACCACCGACGACTCCTATACTGCACCCTACACTGACGGTCGACCACCGACGACTCCTATACTGCACCCTACACTGACGGTCGACCACCGACGACTCCTATACTGCACCCTACACTGACGGTCGACCACCGACGACTCCTATACTGCACCCTACACTGACGGTCGACCACCGACGACTCCTATACTGCACCCTACACTGACGGTCGACCACCGACGACTCCTATACTGCACCCTACACTGACGGTCGACCACCGACGACTCCTATACTGCACCCTACACTGACGGTCGACCACCGACGACTCCTATACTGCACCCTACACTGACGGTCGACCACCGACGACTCCTATACTGCACCCTACACTGACGGTCGACCACCGACGACTCCTATACTGCACCCTACACTGACGGTCGACCACCGACGACGCCTATACTGCACCCTACACTGACGGTCGACCACCGACGACGCCTATACTGCACCCTACACTGACGGTCGACCACCGACGACGCCTATACTGCACCCTACACTGACGGTCGACCACCGACGACGCCTATACTGCACCCTACACTGACGGTCGACCACCGACGACGCCTATACTGCACCCTACACTGACGGTCGACCACCGACGACGCCTATACTGCACCCTACACTGACGGTCGACCACCGACGACGCCTATACTGCACCCTACACTGACGGTCGACCACCGACGACGCCTATACTGCACCCTACACTGACGGTCGACCACCGACGACGCCTATACTGCACCCTACACTGACGGTCGACCACCGACGACGCCTATACTGCACCCTACACTGACGGTCGACCACCGACGACGCCTATACTGCACCCTACACTGACGGTCGACCACCGACGACGCCTATACTGCACCCTACACTGACGGTCGACCACCGACGACGCCTATACTGCACCCTACACTGACGGTCGACCACCGACGACGCCTATACTGCACCCTACACTGACGGTCGACCACCGACGACGCCTATACTGCACCCTACACTGACGGTCGACCACCGACGACGCCTATACTGCACCCTACACTGACGGTCGACCACCGACGACGCCTATACTGCACCCTACACTGACGGTCGACCACCGACGACGCCTATACTGCACCCTACACTGACGGTCGACCACCGACGACGCCTATACTGCACCCTACACTGACGGTCGACCACCGACGACGCCTATACTGCACCCTACACTGACGGTCGACCACCGACGACGCCTATACTGCACCCTACACTGACGGTCGACCACCGACGACGCCTATACTGCACCCTACACTGACGGTCGACCACCGACGACGCCTATACTGCACCCTACACTGACGGTCGACCACCGACGACGCCTATACTGCACCCTACACTGACGGTCGACCACCGACGACGCCTATACTGCACCCTACACTGACGGTCGACCACCGACGACGCCTATACTGCACCCTACACTGACGGTCGACCACCGACGACGCCTATACTGCACCCTACACTGACGGTCGACCACCGACGACGCCTATACTGCACCCTACACTGACGGTCGACCACCGACGACGCCTATACTGCACCCTACACTGACGGTCGACCACCGACGACGCCTATACTGCACCCTACACTGACGGTCGACCACCGACGACTCCTATACTGCACCCTACACTGACGGTCGACCACCGACGACGCCTATACTGCACCCTACACTGACGGTCGACCACCGACGACGCCTATACTGCACCCTACACTGACGGTCGACCACCGACGACGCCTATACTGCACCCTACACTGACGGTCGACCACCGACGACGCCTATACTGCACCCTACACTGACGGTCGACCACCGACGACGCCTATACTGCACCCTACACTGACGGTCGACCACCGACGACGCCTATACTGCACCCTACACTGACGGTCGACCACCGACGACGCCTATACTGCACCCTACACTGACGGTCGACCACCGACGACGCCTATACTGCACCCTACACTGACGGTCGACCACCGACGACGCCTATACTGCACCCTACACTGACGGTCGACCACCGACGACGCCTATACTGCACCCTACACTGACGGTCGACCACCGACGACGCCTATACTGCACCCTACACTGACAGCCAGCCTTGGTTTTATTACTGGCTGCAGATTTTTATTATTAAAAACTTTTTCCAAACTTTTGAACAGTACGGTATGTGTGCTTGTGTGTGCAGGAGTAAAGTAATGGCTCAGTTGCGGCGTCTGAGCGCTGGTTCTGCCGTGACTCTGTACAGTCAGCCGATAGAGTGTGTGTGTAGCTGGGGTCAGGTGAGCCACGTTCTGGAGCTTATGGTGGAGTGGCTGACTGAGGCGGCACCTCTGAACCCGGTAAGTCAGCCTTGTCCCTAACATACAGACATTTCCGCAGACTCTGTGAATCTTTTAATGATATTATGTAAAGTAGATGATGAAGAACAAAAGTTTTGTTTGAGTTGTTGCACTATTTGCTTCCAGTCTTTCACAGAGAGGTGAACCCCTCCTCATCTTTACTCCTCAAAGTCTCAGACTCTCTGGCAAACTCTTTATACACAACCATGTTGCTGACCTGTTGTCAGTCAACCTCCAGGTGTTTTTTAGCATTACACAACTTTACCAGCCTTCTGTTGCCCTCATCCTAGCAAATTCTTCTTCTTCGTCTTCTTCGTCGTCTTCTTCTTCTTCTTCTTCTTCTTCTTCCGGATGCTCCCTTTAGGGGTCGCCACAGCGGATCATCTGCCTCCATCTTGCCCTATCCACTGCCTCCTCTACTTTTACACCAACCATCTCCATGTCCACCTTCACTACATCCACAAACCTTCTCTGAGGTCTACCTCTTCTCCTTCTACCCGGCAGCTCCATCTCCAACATTCTTTGCCCAATATATCCACTATTCCTCCTCAACACATGTCCAAACCATCTCAACCTGGCCTCTCTGGCTTTATCTCCAAACTGCTCCACCTTCACCGTCCCTCTGATCTGCTCATTTCTAATCTTGTCCAGCCTCGTCACTCCCAACGAAAATCTCAGCATCTTTCAGCATCTGTCTTTTAGACAGAGCCACAGTCTCCAAACCATTTTTTGTCAATTACATATAGGTTTTAAATGATTTTGCTGAAGTGGTATAGATGGAAAGGTTCTACACTTTCCACACAAAATTAGTGCTTGTATCAATGATCTACTTGTGACAGTTAATTCATGTGCAATCTTGCTTTTGTTGACGCTGATGATACCTGCAGTTTCTAAGGGTTAACACTGTTTCACAGAAAAACCTTTGTGTTTTATTTTTCATAGTGAAAACCCTGGGCTTTTTAAAGTACACTGTGTTTTCTGGCAGTGTAATGAATCTCTCTCTCTCTCTCTCTCTGCTGATTACAGGGTGAACAAAGTGAGTCTGTTTCTCGGAGGGTCCAGTTTGAAGACCCCTCAGAGGCTAAGCCTGATCTGGCTCTGAATTATCTGGAGTATCTGCTGACGAGGCCACGGACACGAGACTGCCTGCTGGGTTTGTCGCTGGATCAGCTCACTTCACTGCACAGTGCACTGGGTGCATGGAAGGTACCTGATTCGGGAAATGTACTAACCCGTATCTGCTGTTAGTGATGTCCTCATCCAGTTTTTTACCCTCCCAGTCCCAATCAGCATCAGTATTGGCGTTGAGCATCGGCCGATACTGATCCACCGTTTATTTTTTCCTAGAATTTACTGTTACTTTTCATATGTGACTCAGTTAGTCATGTTTTCTGTTACTGTACTACACACTTAAAAAGGTGGTGCTTCAGGGGTTCTTTAGTAAAGGCAGTGGTTCAGTATAGAACTTTGAACACTCAAAGAACCGTTTGCATGAATAAAGGGTTCTTTGTATAACGCAAAGGTTCTTCAGTTTGGTGGAGAATGTGCTGTACATGGTTCTAAATAGCATCAAAAAGCACTTTTATTGTTACAAGCTTGACAACTTTCTTAACTAATTCCAAAAGTTTTCACTCCCCCATCCAAATCATTGAATTCAGGTGTTCCAGTCACTTCCATGTCCACAGGTGTATAAAGCCGAGCCCCTCGGCCTGCAGACTGCTTCTACAGACATTAGTGAAAGAATGGGTCGCTCTCAGGAGCTCAGTGAACTCCAGCGTGGTACCGTGATCGGACGCCACCTGTGCAGCAAGTCCAGTCGTGAAATTTCCTCACTACTAAATATTCCACAGTCAACTGTCAGTGGGATTATAACAAAGTGGAAGCGATTGGGAACGACAGAAACTCAGCCACTTAGTTCCAGTGAAAGGAACTCTTAAAGCTTCAGCACCAAGAGATTTTGGACAATTTCATGCTCCCAACTTTGTGGGAACAGTTTGGGGACGGCCCCTTCCTGTTCCAACATGACTGCTCACCAGTGCACAAAGCAGGTCCATAAAGACACGGATGAGCCAGTTTGGTGTGGAAGAACTTGACTGGCCTGCACAGAGTCCTGACCTCAACCCCATAGAACCCCTTTGGGATGAATTAGAGTGGAGACTGTGAGCCAGGCCTTCTCGTCCAACATCAGTGTCTGACCTCACAAATGCGCTTCTGGAAGAACGGTCAGAAATTCCCATAAACACTCCTAACCCTTGTGGAAAGCCTTCCCAGAAGAGCTGAAGCTGTTATAGCTGCAAAGGGTGGGCAGATGTCATATTAAACCCTATGGATTAAGAATGGGACGTCACTCGAGTTCATACACGTGTGAAGCCAGGCGACCGAATACTTTTGGAAATGTAGAACGTTTTGTTAGTGGTTGGTTTCGTTGCTGTGAGCTGTTTATTTTAAATCATGCAAAATCAGAGTGAGACTGATGACAGACGTGAGATGCTTTTATGTATCGTTTTTAAATCCTTGTTTAAGTCTCAGTTGAATTGGTTTGTTTTGAGCATATTCTGCACATTTTTGAAATATGACGCTTTAACTGAATGCTTTGTGTGTTTCTGTGTGTCCAGGCGGTGCTGTACTCTTCACTGAGTGAGTGCGCAGCCAGTGCGGCGGTGACCGAGACGGCGCTCCGAGCTTTCAGCTTACATGCCCGCCTCTCCATCCATCTACAGCACAGAGTGAGTCTGATAACACTTGGGCTCTTACACACACACACACACACACACACACACACACACACACACACACACACACACACACACACACACACACACGTTCACTCTCCATCTCTGATGCACGTGTTCACATCTGTTCTAAAGGTCTGCTCTCCTGCAGGACCCGTCACAATATCGTGTGGCCCAGGACTGATTTTCAGTGTTTCTTGCGGGATCCTTTCAGGCAGCGCTAGTAGCCTGTTAATGAAACAATGTTCTTTTTTATTTGAGGGTCCCATTTCATAGGGAAGGTTTCAGCCACTGCCCCTTGTAACTCGGCTCCAAGGGGCAAGTTGCCACTCGAAAACAAGGTGTAGGGGTAACAGTAAGAAATGGGATCGGACCCAAGTGTGGGGACCAGAAGTGAAAACTTATTTTAATTGATTTTTTGTCTGGAAGAGGGAGACTTAGCCCTACTAGCCTATTAATACAAGCCACCCCTGCTAATAGGAATCATAATATTTAGTTTAATATGTAGAGGTTTGATTATTTAGAGCAGATAAAATGCGCCAGGATTGCCACATTAAAAAAAAATACTCTCAGAAGCTGAACAGCGATTGTTATTCAGTGTTTCACACCCTGAGCTGTGCTAAATCCAATTAAACAGGACCAATTATGGACTGCGTGTAATGAAATATGCGGTTGGTCGGTGTTCTTTAAGTACTAATGATGCCTGATTGTAAAAGCACGTTGTGGTGTGATTTATCACGAAAGTGCAAAATGATCAGTTGCAAGCCAGCATTTGTTTCTAAACGTTCAGTCTTCCACGTTATAAATCAAGTGACCTGAATGTTGACCTGTATTTTACCGTTATTGATACAGCACATCACAGTGTGTTTTCCAGAGCCGGTGTCATCGATATTTGAAGGACAGTGTCATTAGTGTCAGCGCACTTTATCCTGTTTAACTGTATGTACTGTAGTGCAGTGTGTGTGTGACTCTGTACTCAGTTTCCATAGTATTTTTCCACTCACCCCCTCCAAACAACTGGGATTTTGTCCATTGCAAGTGTATTAATCTGTGTGTTTATAGTGCTTTAAAGGATTAAAGGGCCAATATTATTAAAAATTGAAGAGGTTTCATTGTTTTTTTTGTTTTTTGAAGAGTTAAATGTAGTATGTAAGCATTGTTGAAGTGTAGTCAACACTCCAGTCCATATATGGAGGGAAAAAAGCTGCAAAAAATCAATCCATTATGAACTCAGGTTTTTTTTTTGTAGTGTCACAAAAACCAACATATTTACATCTCCACCTGTACATGCTGAAACTTTAAGGATGTTTGCAGCCAGGACTGCTTTACAGGGCAGCCAATCAGAGACAAGCTCATTTACATATATCAATCTAAAAGGGACAGTAACAAAAACAGCCTGTTTAATTCTAAGGATAAAGAGCGTGTAGTGTAGGCGTGGGCTGTTAGCGTAGGGTGTAGTGTAGGCGTGGGCTGTTAGCGTAGGGTGTAGTGTAGGCGTGGGCTGTTAGCGTAGGGTGTAGTGTAGGCGTGGGCTGTTAGCGTAGGGTGTAGTGTAGGCGTGGGCTGTTAGTGTAGGGTGTAGTGTAGGCGTGGGCTGTTAGCGTAGGGTGTAGTGTAGGCGTGGGCTGTTAGCGTAGGGTGTAGTGTAGGCGTGGGCTGTTAGCGTAGGGTGTAGTGTAGGCGTGGGCTGTTAGCGTAGGGTGTAGTGTAGGCGTGGGCTGTTGGCGTAGGGTGTAGTGTAGGCGTGGGCTGTTGGCGTAGGGTGTAGTGTAGGCGTGGGCTGTTGGCGTAGGGTGTAGTGTAGGCGTGGGCTGTTGGCGTAGGGTGTAGTATAGGCGTGGGCTGTTGGCGTAGGGTGTAGTATAGGCGTGGGCTGTTGGCGTAGGGTGTAGTATAGGCGTGGGTGTAGGGTGTGGTATAGGCGTGGGTGTAGGGTGTGGTATAGGTGTTAGTGTAGGGTGTGGTATAGGTGTTAGTGTAGGGTGTGGTATAGGTGTTAGTGTAGGGTGTAGTATAGGCATGGGCTGTTGGTGTAGGGTGTAGTATAGGTGTTGGTGTAGGGTGTAGTATAGGCGTCGGTGTAGGGTGTAGTATAGGTGTTGGTGTAGGGTGTAGTATAGGCGTCGGTGTAGGGTGTAGTATAGGTGTTGGTGTAGGGTGTAGTATAGGTGTTGGTGTAGGGTGTAGTATAGGCGTCGGTGTAGGGTGTAGTATAGGTGTTAGTGTAGGGTGTAGTATAGGCATGGGCTGTTGGTGTAGGGTGTAGTATAGGTGTTGGTGTAGGGTGTAGTATAGGCGTCGGTGTAGGGTGTAGTATAGGTGTTGGTGTAGGGTGTAGTATAGGCGTCGGTGTAGGGTGTAGTATAGGTGTTGGTGTAGGGTGTAGTATAGGTGTTGGTGTAGGGTGTAGTATAGGCGTCGGTGTAGGGTGTAGTATAGGTGTTAGTGTAGGGTGTAGTATAGGCGTCGGTGTAGGGTGTAGTATGGGTGTTGGTGTAGGGTGTAGTATAGGTGTTGGTGTAGGGTGTAGTATAGGCGTCGGTGTAGGGTGTAGTATAGGTGTTGGTGTAGGGTGTAGTATAGGTGTCGGTGTAGGGTGTAGTATAGGTGTAGGGTGTAGTATAGGTGTCGGTGTAGGGTGTAGTATAGGTGTAGGGTGTAGTATAGGTGTCGGTGTAGGGTGTAGTATAGGTGTCGGTGTAGGGTGTAGTATAGGCGTGGGCTGTTGGTGTAGGGTGTAGTATGGGTGTCGGTGTAGGGTGTAGTATAGGTGTTGGTGTAGGGTGTAGTATAGGCGTCGGTGTAGGGTGTAGTATAGGTGTTGGTGTAGGGTGTAGTATAGGTGTCGGTGTAGGGTGTAGTATAGGTGTAGGGTGTAGTATAGGTGTCGGTGTAGGGTGTAGTATAGGTGTAGGGTGTAGTATAGGTGTCGGTGTAGGGTGTAGTATAGGTGTCGGTGTAGGGTGTAGTATAGGTGTAGGGTGTAGTATAGGTGTCGGTGTAGGGTGTAGTATAGGTGTCGGTGTAGGGTGTAGTATAGGCGTGGGCTGTTGGTGTAGGGTGTAGTATAGGCGTCGGTGTAGGGTGTAAGAATTCTGCCTGATCTTTGAACAGTAGTTTATGGGCCCTTTGACTTTTTACCATATAAAAGAAAATAAAATCTCTAATGTTTGACCCGAGGATCTGGACGTCTGTGTATCGTTATGCCCAGTGCTATTAAAAAAGTCACCAACATTAGACTAACTTCACTTCCTGTCCATTAGTACCCAGACGGGCGGGACTTCCTGGGCTCTTTGGCGCACTGCATGGACTGGGTGGAGAAGAGGGTCCTCCCCTTCCTGGCTGCCCCTGGTGACGATGTCTCTGAGCAGCAGCTGACTCTGGGCAAGCAGACTGTAGAGGTGAGTGAAGGAGCCCAGCAGGGTCCACAACACATCGCTGCTCTGTCGTTATTGCAGTATTAACATTTTAGAAGATCTTTTAAGCTCCTTCATCGTTGCTCTGCTGAGAGCCGGTCTTTGTTGTATTTCTTGAGCGCTGGATCCTCTGGTAGTCGACCCGAGCAGGAGAACGCTGTCCAGCATTTCCACATCTTTTCCATCGTTGAAGGAAGTTATCAGTCTTTCTGCTTATTTTGAGCTGAAGCTTCATCTTTTCTCTCCATTCTTTAACTTCCACTCTGCGCACCTTCAGATCTTGGTTCTCTGCCGAGTGTCTCATCCACCTGTTGAAGGTGATCAGATGAGCCATATCTAACTCCTTTGCTGACTTGCTGTGGAACAAGTCGGTTTGACCATTTTCTCTCATGACCGTGGTTCATTGATCCGGATCAAGATCCATCCATTGATCTTGAGAACATTCCATAGGGGTGTCCCATTTCAGGGGCTGCATCCTCCGAAGGACGCGATCTACGAAGACGCGTCATTCAAAGGCGGTGTAGACCCACGAAGGCTGAACCGGAATGAGATGGTCTGCTTTACGGTGGATGTCACAGCTGTTCCCGCCCTCACTGCTGCACCACGAAACTCCACTCCTGTCAAGTTCTTTTGAAGTTCTTTAAAGATGGAGATACTTCTCTCTGTCGGCTCTTCGCTCCCTAAAACAAAGCTTTTGCGCCAGCTTTCCTTCAGGCCACATCGGCTTTATCATTTGTATCATTAGCTATTTAACTCACTTTAAACCCAGTGTTTGGGGCAGTCGTGGGCTGGAGGTCAGGGAACCGGCCCTGTGACCGGAAAGTTGCCGGTTCAATCCCCAGAGCCGACAGTCCATGATTGAGGTGTCCTTAAGCAAGACACCTAACCCTCAACTGCTCCCCGGGCGCTGTGGATAGGGCTGCCCACCGCTCCGGGCAAGTGTGCTCACTGCCCCCTAGTGTGTCTGTTCACTAGTGTGTATGTGGTGTTTCACTTCAGGGATGGGTTAAATGCGGAGGTGGAATTTCCCCGGTTGTGGGATTAAAAAAGTATCACTTCTTTCCTCGGCCGCCGTTCACTCCTCTGCTTTTTTTTTTTTTTTTTTTTTTTTTTTAAACCTGTCATGTCTGGCCATTTTTGCAATCGGAATGGTAATCCGAATGTACTGATGTACCAAACATATTTGTTTTCACAAGAAAAAGCTCTATAGGTTACTAAAGCCTATTCTTGTTAAAGTTTTTATTTTATTTGTTTGGCCAGGCCTGACAGGCAATAAAAAAGAGGACAGGAAAGAAAGAGAAGAAGGGAGGAGAGAGAAAAAAAAAAAAAAAAAAAAAATAATAATAATAAATCATAATAATGATAATTAAGTAAGTAAATAAATAAATAGAAAAAAAAAATTATAATAATAATAAAAAAGAGAGAAAAAACAAATAAAATAAGTAAATAAACAGACAACTAAATAAAAATAAATAGATAAATAAGTAAGTTAAAAAAAAAAAAAAAAAAAAAAAAAAAAAAAAAAAAGGGGAGGGGAAAAAAACAATTATACAGATATACATACATATACATATTCACATATACATATACATATATACACCCAGACATAATTCTACTATTTGCTGCTACATACATACACATGTTTACATATCTATACATATGCCTCTATACATATACACCCACCCACCACACACAATTCTACTGTTTGCAGCAATGTGTATATGTGTGTATATGCGTTCACGTGTCATGTGTCATGGAATGTGCTCAGCAATGAGGGCAAGAAGCCGCAACCATGCCCCCGTGGTCCAGAGACAGATAGGGAAGGACCCGGGGGACCCGGACCATCCACAGCCCATTAGGAACTCAGGAGACCTGAGGCCACACGCTCCGACGGCCACCGCGTGCATGCCCCAGAGGACGAAGAATGGAGGCCCCAGACAGAGCGCCCACAGACAAAGGGCAAGTGACCGGAGAGCCAGAGGCAATGAGCAGCCCACCCCCCCCGGCAGGACCCCCCCCCCCATGCCAGAAAGGCCCAAACCACCCTCAGGACACAACCGCCAAGGGAGCAGGGCAGGGACCACGCCACGATGTCCAGTCATGCACCCAGGGACCCACAGGGCACCCATACCCCGGGTGTGGGGCGGAGTCGGCAAGCAGCGGGGAGCGGTGGGGAGGGGTAACTCCTGCCCACCACCATGTACCACAGATGTCCAGGCTCAGCAAGTCATAGACCCAGGCCCAGCTGTCCACACACACATGTTCACATGCACCCACACACACCCACACCCACACTCGCACACACCAGTCACCCACTCATGCATACACACGGAACATACATGGACTCACAGTATCGGCGGGCGGACACCAGCACGGGTCAGCGGTAACCCAGGGAGGCAGCCACCCCGGCCCCGAATGACCGGCCGGTCTCCCCACCAGGCAGGGTGCACCAAACCGGGGTGTGAGAGGACCTGCCCCCCCCCACACACTCAATATGTGTGTGAAATGAAAAGAATGTGTGTGAGCTACAGTGCAATTAAAATTGGAGGGACAGAGGCAATGTAGTACTGAATAACAGCACACTGCCACACTGCCCCCCAAGGCACTCAATGTCTAATGTGTAAATAAAATTGAGGGGCAGGTAGCAGTGAGCAGATAAGTGAGGTCACATCAGCAGCGCCACCCACCATCCACTGAGTGACACCTGCCCCCCAAAGCCCTGTGTGTACTGTACTGTGTCATGAAATGTGTCATTGTAAGGGGGGAAAAAAGGGGAGGAGTGGGACATCACGCATCACAGCGAGCAGAGCCAGGTAGGTGGCCCTACTCACTGTAGCATGGGCCCCCCTCCCCCAGAACCCCCATGTGTAGTGTGATGTTTGACTGAGTGGGAGGAGGGGAAGGGTCAGGATAAGAAAGACCGAGAGGCAGAGAACTACCCCTCGGAGGAAGAGAGCCAGCTGGCGCTAGCTCACTAGGCACCCCGGTTTCCTACACCCGGCCGCGGCGCAGGGAAGGCCGGCCCAGGGCCCGAAGCGGCCACGCCCCCAGGACACCACCGCGCTCCAGGCCGGCGCCCGCCCACACAGCTGACACAGCACAAAACATACACACCCACACGCACACAAGAGACAACAATTATCACACATACACATACTCACGATTACAATACACATACTCACGATTACAATACACATACTCACGATTACAATACACATACTCACAATTACAATACACATACTCACAATGACAATACACATACTCACAATGACAATACAAACACAAACAACACACACCCACACGCACACAAGAGACAACAATTATCACACATACACATACTCACGATTACAATACACATACTCACGATTACAATACACATACTCACAATGACAATACACATACTCACGATTACAATACACATACTCACAATGACAATACAAACACAAACAACACACACCCACACGCACACAAGAGACAACAATTATCACACATACACATACTCACGATTACAATACAAACACACACACATACATACCAACACAAACACACTCACCCGCACAAACTTCACACACACCCATATATACGCAAACACAGTGGTCCTGGGTCCAGAACCAACCAGCCCTATGTGGTTGTCCCCCTACTTGAGTGCCCCACCCCTCCTCCCGGGAGGCATCAAGAATCCTGGAATGCCAGACAGACACCCCGGCGCGCCCCAGACCCCCATCACCCGGCGGTGCGCCCAGGGGGGCACAGACCCCTCCAGCGCAGGGAGGAGCCCAAACGGGGGACGGGCGACCCCAGGCGCCAAGGCCCCAGATCCCACACCCCGGCCCACACAGAGGAGGCTAGCCCCCCGGACGGGGCCAGCACCCACCCCCACGGGTCCCCAGGTCCCCACCCCAAGACCGTGAGCGCACACATCCAGGCCCCCCACCATCAACAACAGGGCCCGCACACAGAAACCGCAGAGCGTCAGCCCCCATCTCCAGTCCAAGAGCCATCAGACATCCAAATCCCCCAGCCCACCCCCAGCCACCTGCTGGGTACACCACAAGACAAGACTACAGCCGGTTACCCCCATTACGTGATGGAGCTGATCAGTGGGGACCAGAGGGATTCAAATGTAGTCAATTGATTTTTAGTGGTAGCAGACATTCTTTCCAGACTAATGTGGTCTAGAAGTAGGTTTCTGTAGTGAGTTATACATAAATCATTTTTTGATTTCCACTTCATGAGGATAGTTTTCTTGGCGATGCATAAGGCAGTAAGAACTATATGTGATATATTCGTTTCTATGTTTAATTCACTTATATCACCTAAAATGCACAGTTTTGGTGAGGCTTGGATATCACAATGGAACCATGTGGATAAGTCTTCACATATTGTCTGTTCACTCCTCTGCTGACGGCACCATGTCCTCGAATCCTCGCTGGCGCGCAGTGAACCTCGGGATCGCGTGTTAATCCTTGGTTGCCATGGAAAAGGACAAATTTCTCGTCCGCATATGAAGCAGCCTTCGAAACGGGACGGCCTAGTCGCACCGCTGTGGTGCAGTCGACCTTCAACTGCAGCCTCCGAAGGACGCAGCCCCTGAATTGGATGTAACTGTGCATGGTCATCACAGTCCAAGGCTTTGCTGTGGTCAGTGAAGTGCATGTTGACTTGCTTCCTGACTTGGCATCTTCAGAGACACCTCAGCACATACATGCCTCAAATTCTTCGTCCCGAGTCCCGCTGGCCGTTCCTTTTCAGCATTAGGCCGTAGTCTGTGTTGAATGATCTTGAGAGATTTTCACTGCTGTGTCGTGTAAAGGAAATTGTACGGTGGTGTAACTTTGGAGTTCTGTCCATGTTGTGCTTCCTAAGCCAGTCAGGGACAAAGCGTCTTCTGTTTGTGAGGATATTTATTATTAACTGTTCCCCATACAAATGATTTCACACATACACGCCTCACTCTTCGCAGGAAGTGCCCACTCAGTCCTTTTAACTTATTTATCCACAAGAAATCTTTTCACCGGAACGAACGGATGTGATCTTTTCCTTTTTTCCTGCTATTTTTAAATAGCGACACCCACATCCCTCTGTCCAAGTGTTAGACTCGTGGGCGGTTAGGCCACTTCAGTTTCGTCTTCCTGTGTTAGATGATGAGAAAATACTCTTAAAAGAAGAAGAAAAGGCTACTTTCCGAAATGGAATTAGCCCCAAAACAAAGAGAGAGAGAGAGGCTGGGGTGGGAATCTAAAGGAAGGGGGTTCGGATGTACTGCCATTGTTTGAAATTATGTGGAAATCGCATTAAGTTCCATCACATGTTCATAATGTAGTCAAGGCGAAGTGAGCGTCGTCATTCCGACTGTGCAAAACAGACGGAACGGGATTGCGTTTCTGCAGCTCTGATGTGAAATATAACATGGGCCGCTCTACAGAAACGATCTTTCCTGTCTCTCCATAGGAGTCACTGGTGTGACTGATCCTCACCGGTGCTGCACATAAGGAAAGTAACACCGGTGACGTTTTTAATGATCAATGCGTTTTACTAAACGGCTGCTGCACAACATCAAACCACACGCTGTCCATCAGGGAACGTCCACTAAAACATGGAATTGAATCCATTTGTGTTTCTATTTTTCACTTTGACCTCAGAATGAAGTCGGTCGCACCGGTGACGTCAGCTAAGAGCTTCATATGAGATCATGAGCTGAATGAGAAGATCTCTGAGAACTGAGAGACACAGTGGACTCACCATGAGCTTTTCTTCATAGATCCTCAGAAAACGGGTCGAAGGAGGTCGAGTGACGTCATCGGTGTGACTTTTATTTCAGAATAAGATTTTTCTGTTACACGGTGACGCCAGGGACACGACTCCTGGGGAACTTTCGTTACATATGTTATGTTTATTTAGCTTTTGTTTTCTTTGTCATAAATTTCATGGTCGTTTTTTTTTTTTTTTTAAGCCACATGACTGAGGATGAGCTCTTCTGTGATTGATTGCTAAATTGAGGCTCACGCAGGTGTAATTGTTAAAATAACTTGTTTTATTTAAGAATATAAATAAATTGTAACCCTAACATGTTTTTCCAAGTGTAATGTATCTGTATGTATGTAGCTATGAATATGTAATGTAATGTAGCCAGGGACACAAAAACGGTTGTTTCTGTAGAATGACCCATAAATATCACTTAAAGGCAAATTATTTATTTTATATATATATATACACACACACACACACACACACACACACACACACACACACACAGTAATATTGAACGATCTATAGGAAAATATTGCATGTTCTCAGTGAAGTCATTACAGGAGGTCCTCGGGTTACGTCAGTCCTGGGTTACGATGTTTCGTGGTTACGACACGTCTCCCATATACTACATAAAGCCTTGTTTCCACTTAAGTGGCTTTGCGTCGTAAACATCGTCAACGCAAAACCTCGTGTGCGGGAACTAGTTGGTGTGCGCGGCGGAAGAATACGCCGTGACGCGGCTGTGGACCGAGGAAGACGGCGTCACCCCAGTCTCATGGCAGTGCAGTGAGGAAGAGGAAAGCCATCACCATGGAAGTGAAATTGGATATCGTTAAGCGATCCGATGAGGGGGAAACGGCGACACACATTGGCCGGTCGCTCGGACTGAGTCGTTCGACTGTCGCTACGATTATAAAGATAACGATCGCGTACGACTGTTTTTATTACCGCTTCATTTCATTACTAGACGTATTTTATATTTCCTTAATGTGTTCTTTGATAATTATGCAGGGAACTGTGTTAGGATGGGTGTTAGGATAGGATGAGTGCTTACGGTATTTATGTTCCACTTGCACCAAACATCGGTTTACGACGCGACGTAGGGACGTAACCCGAGGACCCCCTGTGTTGTAAAGTGTAACGGAGTGTCAATAATGTAAAGTCACGGTTCAAAGATATTGTTGTTTTCCTGTAACTGCGTTGATGCGACAGCATGGTTTCATGAAGTTCATCTCCAGACTTGGATCTCTGTTCTTGAGTATGTTAGTGCGTCATTCTATGACTGTTTACAGTCTGTCCTTACTAGAGTGATTAAAAAAAGCTCTTATGAATTAAAGAATTAATCAGGTTTTTGAGAATCTGTTATTGTTTCTGTGCGTTTTTTTTTCAGAGCAACAGGGCCTTTACAAAGACAGCTTTACAGAGACAGCTTTACAAAGACAGCTTTACAAAGACAGCTTTACAAAGGCAGCTTTACAAAGACAGCTTTACAAAGACAGCTTTACAAAGACAGCTTTACAAAGACAGCTTTACAAAAGCAGCTTTACAAAAGCAGCTTTACAAAAGCAGCTTTACAAAGACAGCTTTACAAAGACAGCTTTACAAAAGCAGCTTTACAAAGACAGCTTTACAAAGACAGCTTTACAAAGGCAGCTTTACAAAGACAGCTTTACAAAGGCAGCTTTACAAAGACAGCTTTACAAAGACAGCTTTACAAAAGCAGCTTTACAAAAGCAGCTTTACAAAAGCAGCTTTACAAAAGCAGCTTTACAAAAGCAGCTTTACAAAGACAGCTTTACAAAGACAGCTTTACAAAAGCAGCTTTACAAAGGCAGCTTTACAAAGGCAGCTTTACAAAGACAGCTTTACAAAGGCAGCTTTACAAAGACAGCTTTACAAAGACAGCTTTACAAAAGCAGCTTTACAAAGGCAGCTTTACAAAGACAGCTTTACAAAGACAGCTTTACAAAGGCAGCTTTACAAAGGCAGCTTTACAAAGGCAGCTTTACAAAGGCAGCTTTACAAAGACAGCTTTACAAAGACAGCTTTACAAAGGCAGCTTTACAAAGGCAGCTTTACAAAGGCAGCTTTACAAAGACAGCTTTACAAAGACAGCTTTACAAAGACAGCTTTACAAAGGCAGCTTTACAAAGGCAGCTTTACAAAGGCAGCTTTACAAAGGCAGCTTTACAAAGGCAGCTTTACAAAGACAGCTTTACAAAGACAGCTTTACAAGCTTCAAGGTTCACTCTTGTAAACCAGCACTTGGTCCTCCTTTAGATTATAAAAACAGTACATGTTTGGGAGGTTAATGGTAATGTAAATGTCTCTCTCTCTCTCTGTCTCTGTCTCTCTCTCTGTCTCTCTCTCTCTACAGAGCTGTCTGACGTTGTGCAGGGATGCGGTGCGTGTTGCCCTGGGAGACGCCGATTTCAACGATCATGTCCTGCAGCTCAGCTCCTGTGTTCTGCTGTCTGGTGAGAAGCACATGCATATGCCCTCAGGAACGTTGGTATTTGTCTGTGTTTTGACCAAAAACAAAACCTTTATCTGCGTAGACATTAACTGTCCACAAGCCTCCTGCTTAATAAATTAGTCTTAATGAAAGGCCTTAAAGAAAAGTCCTGTGATTTAGTGGTAAGTGCTTTACAGCTGTGCCGTAGTACCACAGGTGAGTCGGGCTACTACTGAGCTCTGTCAACCCTGTCCAGGAAATACAGTCCTGTGTTCTTCTGCAAGTCGCAGCAGTTGCCATGACGATGTTTCCAAAAGTCTGACAGTATTTGAGCGTGGCCAGCCAGTCGCCAAGAGAGTGGACATGGTCACACGGGCACAAATGTCTCGACTTTGCAGAGAAGCTGCAGGAACAAACTAACTAACCTAAAAGGACTAAACTACAATGCCTCGTTTTTAGAAACGGATCCGTCACTGAGCTCAAGATTAGAGCTGGTTTAGGATTAGCCTAAAGAAAGCCTTAGTTTAGTCTGGGATTATGCAGCATTCTGAATAGAGGTCGTCCACTAAAAAGAAAATCTGGTCCAGAACTAGGCTTAAACTTTTTCTGGGAAACCAACACCAATGTGTGTAACATAAATGGGACATTATCTGATAATATCAGATAATATGATGCATATGAGTAGGTTTGAAAGATTAGTTGTATTTACATTTAAATGTATATTAAATTTACATTACATTTGACAGAGTGCAATTTAGCAAATTGTAAGTGCTGCATTTTTCCATTATAGTCTAAGCCTGAGGTCACTGAAAGGCGGACCACGGTCCGAGTCCGGACCCAAAGGCCGTCCTGGACCTATAAGTGATAAACTATGGAGAGTTATTTCATTTCATTGGGTGGTCCTGTGTTAATCTGTGTAACTTTTCTAGTCGGTATGGTACCGAATTAACGGGCCGAGAAACTCAATTGTATGCGTGGTAAATATCACGTGACGCTACTCAGCAAATCAGACCTGTGCATTACGATGAGCTCCGAGACTCGAGTGAGTGAGGCCACACAGGGAAGGGACGAGGCGAGAAACAGCAGTCAGAGAAGAAAGTGAGGTCATTTCACATGGCGTGAACTAAAAGTGGCAAATGTTGTTGAAATATTGCTGAATTGTACTTTATTTGATTTGACGTTCTGTTGTTGACTAGATATAATGCTGATGTAACTACTAGGTTACTTCAGTAAACACCGTATGGCACTAAGTCATGATGTTAGTTAGACATTATGATGTTCCAGATCTTTGCCTAAGGACATTTTCTCTAACTGGACCTTACTGAATTTGAATCGAATACCCCTGATCAACATCATCAGCAAAGCTGTCTGAACGACTATTAAAAAAATCTGTATATTCAGTAACACAGAGCTTGAGAACTGCCTGTAGATGATTTCAGATGAATCAGAAGTGACCCAAAACCCAATGCTGTGACATTACAGCACAACCAAAACTGACTGTCGGTCTGTCACACTTCATTTATTCAGCGTTTGAGCCTCAAGCCAGAAAAATTCTCTGTGCTCGTGTTCTTGGCCAATTAAACAGGCCTGGGCTTTTAACTTCGCAGCCGCAATATTGGTCAGAGAAAACAAAAGCAATTGGGTATTTTATCCAAAGCAGGATATGGGACATGGCCCCCATGTCCTGATGTATTCTAAACCAAACCATGTGCGTTTGCTCCTCTAGAGAAAGGATACACGTGCGTCCCGCTGCTGTTGTCGGTGCTCTCTGAAGTGGCTCAGGACAGCTTTTCCCGTAACACTGAAGCCCAGGAGGAGCAGCTGTGTGTTACTCTTCGAATTGTGACCAACATTTTCCAGAAAGTTCTGGAGGTCATGGCACACCGACTTCGGAAGGACAAAGAAGAGGGTCAGGAGGTGGGACAAGCACCGAAATGGGGTCACTTTAGACCCCAGTCTTATAGATCCGCTGTATGCAGTATATATACTATATACAATAAGTTTGAACACCCCTGGTCAAATGACGTCTTATTGGTTTTCTGAGTGAAAATAGATTGACGGGTCCTTTACAAAGAGCACACTCATATATGACATTTTACTGAGCACTTTAGTGCACAGATTTATTATTTTTTAATTTGCTGAGTTTAGCATATCAGAAGTAAAGGTGATGTTTTTTTTTTTTAAGTTTGAAAATGCACATGGCTGTTTACGCTGTGCTAACATTTCTATGATTAATTGACCAATAGAAAGGCTCTAAAATTAAAGAAATTTTAAAATCTTGTTCCTTTAACCTCCTTTCAAAGCTAATTACCACTTTGGAGATAAATATATATGATTTATTATTATTTTTTCCACCCAATATATTAAAGTAAGCAAATAAAGAGTAATTGTCTATTAAAACGTGTAGACACTCGTTCTCTGTAGAGGAGGTGTAACTTAATTTCAGTTTGAAAATCAATAAATATTATTGGTCACTTGACCAGCGTGTCCAAACCTTTAGGATATAACTGGAAATGTATAATTACACACTATATATATATATATATATATATATATATATATATATATATATATATTAGTCCATCTGTTGCTGTGCAGTTTATTAGTGACCCTGTACCCCATTCATCCCTGGTGAGTGTGTGACCACAGGACCGCTGTTGACGCTGGTATTATTTGGGTGGTGCTCCATTCTCAGCACAGCAGTAGCCGGTTCTGCGGCAGACCCAGCGGTGTTACTGGAGTTTTTACTTGGGATGGATGTGTATTCAGACTAATGTTGATGTTCAAGTAAGAGACCAAGAACGGACCTCAGGTTCTCTGCAGGGAGGCGAAAAGGACCAAATATGAAGTAGGACTGTAGACCCACCTTCTGCTTCTCACTGGTGTCACACAGACATGCACACCACACACAGAGGAAGAGTTTTATTATCCAAAAAGCAGCTGCCGGAAGTCGGTAGGTTTTTGTGCTGGATGAGTACTTCAGCAGCCTCTTCGGATGAGCTACCGGAGCTGACCAGATGTCCATGAGGGCTCAAGGTCTTCTAAGTGAGATTGTTTTTCTCCCCAGTTGATGATACACCAACATGCTGATTTATCAGTGAGATATATTTTTAATTTGGCGTGGCTAACAGTGGTCAGAGTACTTGGCCTAGTTAGTGCTGTAACTATAGCTCTGCCTCCCGAGGTTCACTGAGCTGTTCCTGTGACGAAGCGAACCAAATACTCCAATGTTGGCACCTTGAACTGTTAACCGAGTATTCAAGTATCCGTGCACATCCCCAGCAGTACCCATCAGTGTGACCGAGTGTCACTGCGAGGTTGAGAGTGGACCACCACCCAAAAATATCCAGACGAGAGCTCTGTGGTCAGAAACTGACCACTGATGAAGGTCTAGAGAACGATTAATATGAGCTGCATCAACAGGTGAGCTACAGTCTGCACACCTGCGCTGCACAGTGCTTGTACTCTGTAGGTGTTTCTGATAAAATGGCCAATAAATGATGTTCTGTTAAGCGGTGTTAATATAGTGTGTGTGTGTGTGTGTGTGTGTGTGTGTGTGTGTGTGTGTGTGTGTGTGTGTAGCTGTGCTGCTCGTCTGAAGATGCTCTACACGACTTCCTGCTGGTGACCCAGTTGGCGTCGGAAAGTTCCGAGGTCGTGTCTGGAGTCTTCTCTTCGCTGTGCGCCGCTGTCATCATCGACACCAGCCGGACGCTGCAGAAGGTCGGAGCGTTTTTCCTACGGTTACTCGTCATTGAAATGTACGGATTCCGTTTAAAGCTCCCATTCGGATGTGCTGAAGGGCTCATATCCTACATTTTCCCTTTTATTTTCCCCCTTGAGGTCCATGTATAACAATTAGTGCTGTTTTATGGGCCAAAAATGTTCATATTTAACTTTAACTTGCCAGTTTTCCAGCCTCTCTCCGTCTCAGAGTTAAACAGCTTTGTTACTGTGCCCTTAAGACTGATCTATGTAAATGAGCTCCATTCTGGTTGGCTGCCCTTATTGAGAAAGCAGACCAGGCTGAAACACTTTTTAAGGCTTGAGCATGAATGGGCGGTGATATGAACCAGGAAATCATTTAGTTAGGTGTTCTGTTTATTTATGTATTTGGTAGGTTGTGTAAAGTGTTAATTATCCTATACTGAGGACACACGGCTGCACGTTTTAATGCGCACCTGCTGCTTATTTGCTCAGTTTAACAGATTTGAGAGAAAATGTTACATTTTTATTATTATTTTTTCTCAAATATGTTAAATTGAGCAAATAAGCAGTAAATGTGCATTAAAATGAAGTGTGTGTGTGTGTGTGTGTGTGTGTGTGTGTGTGTGTGTGTGTGTGTGTGTGTGTGTGTGTGTGTGTGTTTGGCCTGGGCAAAAGTTATGGCATAGTTTATATTTTGTTATCTTTTATTATTATGTTCATATTTTTCCATTGCTTAAAATTTAAATTGTGCATTAATTTTCAGAAAAATGTCTTGTGTTCTCTGTAGAGGTCGTGCTTATGTTCACCCAGTCTTCAGAAAATCAACAATAACTTATCATTTGAACTGCAGTGTTCGGACCTTCCATATGCCTGTATATCCATAAAGGAAAATCACAGCCAGCCTGCAAATGATTAAAGTAACAGAACAAAAGCAGCTTTAGTCAAAGTGAATAAAGCTAAACGAAGGGTGTCATCAACAATTCTGCTGTTACTAATATTGAATAAAACTAGCAGCCACTGAATTTATGCTGATCGGTAACTATTACTGGGGTTTTAAGCACGGTGTCCACTCACTGTCCACTCTATTAGACACTCCTACCTTGTCGGTCCACCTTGTAGATGTAAAGTCAGAGACGACAGCTCATCTGCTGCTGCTCAGTTTGTGTTGGTCATCCTCTAGTCCTTCATCAGTGGTCACTGGACGCTGTTGGCTGGATATTTCTGGTTGGTGGACTGTTCTCAGTCCAGCAGTGACACTGAGGTGTTTAAAACTCCAGCAGCACTGCTGTGTCTGATCCACTCAGTTAAAGCATTTGCTGCTTCGTCACTCCACGATTACATGAAATGACGGCTCAAACTCTTACAGATACTCAAACGTCGAAATGGGTCAGATCAATACGTCTTACAATGTGCGTTTATAGCAGACGTCCTAATTACATAACTAGACACACTGGAGCAAGAAGCCGTCTTTGTTTAGGAGTTCTGCTGCCTTTTGTCTTCAGAATAACTCCAGTCCTTGTGCGGAGATGAGATGATTCTTCAGGAAGAACAGACTTGCCGTCACATCGAGCTGCTGAGAGAAGGCGATATGGGTGGCTTCCTTCGGCTTTCTCTAAAGAAAAATCCATCCAGGCACAGAAAAAGAATAAACGATAACTCATGGCCAGTGTTACTTTATTCTGCTGCTGCAATAACCCTAATTAGATCTGATTATGTGGTTTAGCGTTTGATTTTGGTGCAAATTATGTCAAATTAGCAGCCCAGTCATAAAATTCAGCTTTGTGAATCTAATTATATGGTTCTGGGTGAGAATAAAGGAGGGGAGGCTTTAATGTCTGTCCTTGTGTGTGTTTGTTTGTTAATGATAATGATTATTATTATTGCTATTTATTTATTTATTTATTTATTTATTTTAGTTATTAGTTCTACTCGTTCTGTCTGCTTGCCTCAATTTGGCGTCTGTCTGGCTGATCCGTTTTATGCTCAGATCAGTTCGGTTCATTTATCCGTCACAGTGATAAAATCTTCAGGAGTTTCAGTTGAAGCAGCTCCTTGTACTTTGTTTTGGAACATAGTTGCGATGTCCTGGGATGAATTCTCTTAGACAATACAGCCACAAGGTTTAGTAGGGTTCCTGTAGACCCTTAAAGGCTTTATAAAGTACATAAAATGTCTGGAAAATTTTTTATTTATTACTAGAGGTATTAAATTTAGAGATTACTTTTATGGCATTTGGCTGACGCTCTTGTCCAGAGCGACTTACAATTTGATCATTTTACACTGGTAGACTGGCAGTCTGCAGTGTAGTAGGTGAAGGTGGTGTTGGGAGTCTTGCCCAAGGATTCTTATTGGTATAGTGTAGGGTGCTGCCCAAGCAGGGGATTGAACCCCAGTCTACAGTGTAGTAGGTGAAGGTGGTGTTGGGAGTCTTGCCCAAGGATTCTTATTGGTATAGTGTAGGGTGCTGCCCAAGCAGGGGATTGAACCCCAGTCTACAGTGTAGTAGGTGAAGGTAGTGTTGGGAGTCTTGCCCAAGGACTCTTATTGGTATAGTGTAGGGCGCTGCCCAAGCAGGGGATTGAACCCCAGTCTACAGTGTAGTAGGTGAAGGTGGTGTTGGGAGTCTTGCCCAAGGATTCTTATTGGTATAGTGTAGGGTGCTGCCCAAGCAGGGGATTGAACCCCAGTCTACAGTGTAGTAGGTGAAGGTAGTGTTGGGAGTCTTGCCCAAGGACTCTTATTGGTATAGTGTAGGTTGCTGCCCAAGCAGGGGATTGAACCCCAGTCTGCAGTGTAGTAGGTGAAGGTAGTGTTGGGAGTCTTGCCCAAGGATTCTTATTGGTATAGTGTAGGGTGCTGCCCAAGCAGGGGATTGAACCCCAGTCTACAGTGTAGTAGGTGAAGGTGGTGTTGGGAGTCTTGCCCAAGGATTCTTATTGGTATAGTGTAGGGTGTTTGCCCAGGTGGGGATTGAACCCCAGTCTACAGTGTAGAAGGCAGAGGTGTTAACCACTACACTACACCAACCACAGCACCACAGAGATGTCCCAGCAGGTGTAATAGGTCAGGTATCAGCTAAAATAAGCCTGTTTGAGTTCCAGTACTTTGTTTTTGTTCCCTGGCTGTGGAGGAGCCATCAACGGACATCCACTAAAGAACAGGTCACTTTGCTTGTTAAACTAATTCAAAACAGTTCTGATGAAGTCGAACACAATGAGGAGGCTGTACAAGGGTCACAAAACCTTGGTGTCCATGCTTTGTCAGCCAATTGGTTTGAGTAGCAGAATCAAATACAGCAGGCATTAATCTGTTTTATGTAGTGGAAATGAAAGCCATTCAAATACGCCTGGATCAGCACCAATCTCGATCCTATGGATCAGGTCCGGACAGCCACGCAGCACAATACGATACAGTGTAATACTATGTCTTTGTCATTATACCAGCACATTGTGCAGATTCAGATTCAGACTTTATTGACCCCAAGAAGGGCAGTTCATTTGCAGCTTACTCAGCCCACACACAGCTTCATAACTCGCAGTCTAAGTCGGTCTGTGTCTAAATGTAATTAAGTCTGCAGACTCTCAGTCCAAAATACCAGTAGGATTAAGCTCTTAGGCTTGTGGCCATATATCGGTTTTTCCATCTGAATATACATGCCCAAATTGTAAGGGAAATTATTCAGTAACTGCATGAAATAAATGTAATTTTTTATTTTTGTTTAATTTTGTAAACGTTTCCCTCAAATTAACAGAAATTGTTTTATGATCATTTGCTAAATGCTTACAATTTACTGCTGAAAGCCAAAAATCTTAGATTCTCTTTGTAGTTTTTATGAACATAATTTTCACATCATGTGAGATCCAGTTTATAGCTCAGTTTTGTGGGAAAAGGGGGCGACTTTCAGTTAAAAAAAAAAAAATAAATAAATAAAAAGTGAGTTCAGCTTCTTGTATTATAGTTTATAAAGTCTTAAAACTTAAATAAAGAGAGTTACAGTTCTCATATGACACCCACCTTCTGAATGAAGCTTATAAAATATGAAATTTATGAAGTAAAGAATACGACGGTGCGTTTTGGAGTTAAAAAGGTGAAATGTCCATTTATGTACACAGGAGTTTTGCAATAAACCTCAGTTCTCCAAGGTCAAGATATGAAAACAGTCTGTAATAAAAAGGTAATGATGAAAATTCTCAGTAGTGGTACAGAAGCATGATTTGCCAGTAGCGGTAAGGGAGTGTCTGGTCACCACTGCCAGGTTTCATCGCTTAAGCGTCTTCCTCTTCTTCCAGTATAGGAAGTAGGTCGGAATGCACATGTAATGAATCATAGGGTATGACACCATGTCTTCTGGGTTGCTTATAAACTGTACATGGATCGCAATAGAAAAGGAAAAATGACTGTAGAAATTTCCTCTCCCTTGCTGCAGTTGTCTCATCCTGAAGAGGTGATGACCCCAGAGACAGCGAGAGACCTACCACCCCTCTCAAGCACCATCATTACAACCATACTCAAATCACCAGCCGTTACCAGGTAACACATTACACATGTTAAAGTGGTAGTGAAAGTCTGTCAGTGTAGGTTTGTCAGTTAAGTTAATCACCAACTGCTAATGATTGGAATTTGCAAAAAATTTGCATCGTTACTGACTGGGGTGGGCGATAATAACGAGCAATATTATATCACGATACTTCAGGGCATTTTTACGATGCATGAAATGCATCACAGTGTTTAGTTTCTCTGAGATTTAACTGTTTGGAATGGACAAAGTAGAAGCTGTATTGACTTTTACCGACTGATCTCTGTAAACTGTAAACATGGACAAAAGTGCATCACATAGCTAAAAACTGTAATAGCAGCCAGTGTTGGGCAATGTGGCCAGGCATTTATATAACAGTATAAATACATTTCTGATGGTTTCAGTATACATCACAGTATTGTCCGTCCATCCATCCATCCATCCATCCATCATCTTCCGCTTCTCCGGGGTTCGGGTCGTGGGGGCAGCAACCTAAGCAATGAGGCCCAGACCTCCCTTTTCCCAGCCACTTCCACTAGCTCCCTGGGGGGGGATTCCGAGGCGCTCCCAGGCCAGCGTGTCCTGGGTCTTCCCCGGGGTCTGGGAGGCATCCTAACAAGATGCCTGAACCACCTCAACTGGCTCCTCTTGACGTGGAGAAGCAGCGGCTCTACTCGGAGTCCCTCACGGATGACCGAACTTCTCACCCTATCTCTAAGGGAGAGTCCAGACACCCTGCGGAGGAAACTCATTTCGGCCGCTTGTATTCGCGATCTTATTCTTTCGGTTAGCAGCCCGCATCACTGCTGACCCAGCACCAATCCGCCTGTCGATCTTCCGCTCCCTTGTACCATCACTCGTGAACAAGACCCCAAGATACTTAAACTCCTCCACTTGAGGCAAGAGCTCATCCCAGACCCAGAGAGGGCTCTCCACCCTTTCCCGCCTGAGAACCATGGCCTCGGATTTGGATGTACTGATCCTCATCCCGGCCGCTTCACACTCGGCTGCAAACCGATCCAGTGAAAGCTGAAGTTCACGGCCTGATGTCCCCAATAGGACCACATCATCTGCAAACAGCAGCGATGTGACCTTGAGGTCACCTAACCGGACACCCTCCATCCCCTGACTGCGCCTAGAAATTCTATCCATAAAAATTATGAATAGAATCGGTGACAAAGGGCAGCCCTGACGGAGTCCAACTCTCACGGAACGAGTCTGACTTACTGCCGGCCATGCGAACCAAACTCCTGCTTTGTTTGTACAGGGCCTGAATGGCTCGTAGCAAAGAGCCATGTACCCCGTACTCCCGAAGCACCTCCCACAGAATACCCCGGGGAACACAGTCAAATGCCTTCTCCAAATCCACAAAGCACATGTGGACTGGTTGGGCAAACTCCCATGAACCCTCCAGAATCCTGGAGTGGGTAAAGAGTTGGTCCAGTGTTCCACGACCAGGGCGGAACCCGCACTGCTCCTCCTGAATCCGAGGTTCGACTATAAGCCGGACTCTCTTCTCCAGTACCCCTGCATACACCTTACCAGGGAGGCTGAGGACTGTGATTCCCCTGTAGTTGGAACACACCCTCCGTTCCCCCTTTTTAAAAAGAGGCACCACCACCCCAGTCTGCCAATCCAGTGGTACCGCCCCCGATGTCCACGCAATGTTGAAAAGGCGTGTCAGCCAAGACAGCCCCACAACATCCAGAGCCTTGAGGAACTCGGGACGGATCTCATCCACCCCTGGAGCCCTGCCGCCAAGGAGCTTTTTACCTACCTTAGCGACTTCGGCCTCAGTAATGGACAAGCCTATTCCCATGTCCCCAGACTCTGCCTCCTCACTGGAGAACGTGTTGGTGGGATTGAGAAGGTCCTCAAAGTATTCCTTCCACCGCCCAATGACGTCTTATGTCGAAGTCAGCAGCACACCATCTCCACTATATACAGTGTTAGTGGCACACTGCTTTCCCCTTCTGAGTCGCCTGACGGTTTGCCAGAATCTTTTCGGAGCCGACTTAAAGTCACTTTCCAAGGCCTCACCGAACTCTTCCCACACCTGGGTTTTTGCCTTGGCAACGACTGAAGCCGCAGATCACTTGGCCTGTCGATACCTGCCAGCTGCCTCTGGTGTCCTACAGGCCAACCATGCCCGGTAGGACTCCTTCTTCAGCTTGACGGGCATCTCTCACCAGGGTGTCCACCACCGGGTTCGAGGATTACCGCCCCGACAGGCACCAACTACCTTGCAACCACAGCTACAGTCAGCCGCTTCAACAATGGAGGAGCGGAACATGGCCCATTCTGAGTCAATGTGCCCCACCTCCCCTGATATCTGGTCAAAGTTCTGACGGAGGTGTGAGTAGAAGATCAATCTGACAGTTTCTTCTGCCAGACGTTCCCAGCAAACCCTCACTATACGTTTGGGTTTGCCTGGACTGACCGGCATCTTCCCCCACCACCTGATCCAACTCACCACCAGGTGGTGATCAGGTGACAGCTCAGCTCTCCTCTCTTTACCCAAGTGTCTAAAACACATGGCCGCAAGTCCGATGACACGACTACAAAGTGAATCATTGAACTGCAGCCTAGGGTGCCCTGGTGCCATGTGCACTTATGGACATCCTTGTGTTCAAACATGGTGTTTGTTATGGACAAACTGTGGTTTTCACAGAAGTCCAAAAACTGAACACCACTCGGGTTCAGATCAGAGAGGCCATTCCTCCCAATCACACCCCTCCAGGTCTTCCTTTACTTAGCTACATCAGCCTCATAGCTCTAGTACAGAGTTAAAGAAGCAAACTTTACACACCAACGAGGTTTTTGCTGATCCACTACATTTGAAGTACCCGGGAAAATTAATCAGATTTGCTTTGCTGGACCATCATTTTAAGACCAAAGCACTAAACGGTGCTTGTTAGCTCAAATGTACCATAAACCTAACGACATATAACTGCTACAATTCACAGCTGCAGAATCAGCAATAGGCCGTTTAAAAAAGAGATGCAATCCAAGTGTGCTCGTTTCATTAGCTTTCAACTTTGAAATTTCCTGTAGGTGCTTCCTGTCTGAAACGGGTTCCTCTGTGGACTCGGAGGCCATCGACAGCATCGCAGGACTGGCTGCGGTCACGCACGTTCTGGCCGTTGTTAGAAAAAGTAAGTGTTTCTGCTACACACGTTTCGTACGCCCTGATGACTTACAGCTTACGAGACAAAATACAGTCCAGCCGCAGTGTAGACCTGGTCTTAGTGGTGGGCCGTCTTACAAAACAGGCATATTTAAGCCAAACATAGAGAACCTGTAAACTAGAAACGAGTGCCTTGTTACTAAATTAACTGTATAGGCACTAATTGACGAGAATGTGTAATTATACCTCTCAGAGAGAATAGCTCTGATCTAGCACTGCTGCATCTAAACGCCACTCAATGAGATCACAACACAAAGCATATCCGCACTCTCAGCATATCCGCCCCTACCCCTTGTTTTCTCATAACACTCTGCTTGGAGTCTGTTGTTTTAATGTTTTTGATAATTATACCACACTAGATGAAGAAGTTTATGTAGAAGATTATATATAAAGTCTGCAGTTTTTTTGTCTTGTAAATTGTCTTTCATTGTGTGTTTTATATAAAAGCTGCGAAATGTAATATCACTGTGGCGTGTTTATTCTAACTGTGGTATCTTCTACAGCAGATAAGTTCAAGCAGGATCTGAAGAGCATCGCGGTTTCTGTCCACAAACAGATCCTGCAGCACTGCTCCATCACAGCTCAGGACCCGGCACACACACAGAGGTAAAGGCTCAGCCTCCAGGAAAACAAGTGTATCGCTTATTCTCTCAAAACACAATGTGCTGAAAGCACGTAGGAGTGAAAGACGTGAAAAGAAAAAAAAACGAAGCAACTTAGGAAGGAATTTCAGCAGTAAACAAGTCTGTTCTGCAGCTCTGCTTCTTTAGCACGTTCTTGCCAGTGATGATGGTTTTGCACACAATCACAGTATTTTCAAGGACGTTTTAGTCCTAATGATGTTGTTTTTCTGATGAATGAAATTTAAAAATTTGAAGTTGTGTAATTATTAGAGATGGCATTACGCTTGCTTTCCTCATATAGTAGTATATCCTTTCGTATCAGCCGGAAGCGATACCGGTCTGATATGTAAAACGTCTTAACTAGATGAGCTGTTTTAATGAAAGAACTACATTTAAGGTGAGTGCTGTGCTCAGAAGCCTCGAACTCATGCTCTGCTACCCTCAAGGAAGACGTATTTAGCTTATAATGTCATTTACCCCAAAACTGCAACATCATTTTACTCCTAAAAATCCAGAGCTTTTTATTTCTTTATCATAGTATCATAGAAAATGTGATTTTGAACCATTTCCATTGGTCCAATTATCAGGATTTTTATACACAGGCAGCTTTTGATGTTAACGTTAGGTAGCTACTTTTATCACTTAAGACTGGTTATTAATATTACATATTAAGAGTTTGTCCCTTCTGGGTGTGCTCCTGTTGTCACCCTTGGGAGTGTACACTGTCCAGCTGTTGACAAAAATAAGTTGAACATACTTGTATCACTAGCCACGTTTACATGCAGCCTAATAATCTGTTAATCACACTAATAGCTCAGTCGGAATAGAACACGTCCGTTTATACCTAAAATGAGGCCATTCGAAATGCGGTTTCTATTTATTTGAAGAGATGGGTAATCCTGTAAATAATCCATTACATAGAAAAACGATATCCGTGTAAACGTCTGTATCCGATCCCTTTCCCAATCGGAAAGTTTAAGTCCGTTCTGCATGTGCGTCGCTTCATAGTGAGAGTTTATACCGTTCAACACGGCGGAGAAGAAACTGGTCTGCAGAGGAGACGAAGTTCATGCTCTGATCTTTAAAAGACGGCGGTGGGACGGACGTCCAGCTTATGTGTCTCAGAACACGACGTCTTCCTCTCGGCCTTCTTTAATAAGGACGTGTGATGGACGTTTTCCTGAGTCTGACGTCATTTTAAAGCAGTTAAAAACACAATCACTGCTCACTGCTGCTCATCTCACTCTGACTGGACTCCTAATGCATACTAAATGGTTCTCCAAGCATGCGCGTCATTTTGGATTGGATTACTTGTAGTGAGCGTGTAAACGGAGATTTTCCTTCAGGTTGTTGAGTAGAGTGAGATTCAACACCTCATTCTTGTCTGTAATCATTGTGTGTTCAGTCGGATTGAAGAAAATCTGCATGTAAACACTGTTTTGTTTAAAATCTAAACTGCAGTCTAAGATTATAAGTTTCTCTTTGGTGTGATTCTTTTTTGAAAACAGGAATTAAATGCCAGCAGGAGCAAAAAAGTTCAGAGTAGAAGCTGGAAACCTTGGTCAAATCGAAATAATGATTTTTACTAATTAATGAGTTTTACTAGCTGGGAAAAACACGGTCGCAGTTTTTGTAATAGTCAGAATTTAAGAAAGAAAATAATATTTTTAGGTGTCTGGTGACGAAAGCTTGGCTAACCCGTTACAAATGCTAAACTAGTGGCCAACAACAGCGCTAAACTGTTTAGTTTCTCGACAATGTCAACTTAGAACAGCAAACATTAGCTGACTCGGTAGGTCAGTGATGGATCACACCGCCTTACTGCTGTCACTCCTACCACATCCCAGTCAGAGCACATCACAGTATTCAAACACCAGCTAGCAGACGGCTGGGGTTCTCTGTTCTATCGCAGTAGTTCAAGGGCTGAACCGCAGTAGATCAACACCAGACAAACGGAGTCCTGCATTTAGGTGTGTTTAAACTGAAATCAGTCGTCTGACCTACAATATGATTAATTTGCCGCCCTGTTCGAGTGACGGAGCGCTGCTTCAAGTTAGCCAGGTGCTAAAAACAGCTAGCCTGGAAAGATAGCATTCTCCTGCTTTCCAAAGCCTCACAGCTTCCTCAGCTTCCTTTTGTTTAAATCAGGGCTGTAACTCACATGAACCCTCTTTCTTTCTTTCTTTCGTGGCTCAGGAATGCACTAATACTAAAATATGACTTTTTGAACGCTGTAGCTGAAAGGAGCAGACGTGAGGTAACGCTGGTAAATACAGTGCAGTTGCGCCGCTTATCTCGTCACTTACACTTGGTCACAGGAGAACAGATCACCGGTCGCTCCACTCAAACAGGGAATGTATAATTCCACGTTAAGTGATACTTTTTTAATCCCACAAACGGGGAAATTCCACCTCCACATTTAACCCATCTGTGAAGTGAAACACCACATACACACTAGGGGGCAGTGAGCACACCTTCCCGGAGCGGTGGGCAGCCCTATCCACGGCGCCCGGGGAGCAGTTGGGGGTTAGGTGTCTTGCTCAGTCATGTGCTGTCAGCTCTGGGGATCGAACCAGCAACCTTCCGGTCACAGGGCCAGTTCCCTAACCTCCAGCCCACGACTGCCCTTTCCCTCTTAAAAGTGCTTGGTTCCTCCAGGACCTGGTTTAGGAAGCACTGTTCTAGGCTGTGGTATCATCCTGATACTGGTACTGGTATCTGTGCTGTCTCTACTTCTAAGCACCTTTGAATACAGTGTTGTGTTTTCTTCATGCTTTCTTTTTTTTCCTCTTCTTCAGGGTCATCTATGAGAACGCTGTCAGGACACTGAATGAGGTTCTGATGCCGTGAATCAACGGATCGTAATTTTAGAAGAAATTACAAACAGGGCAAAGAATCATGTATTTACTGTCTCTCACACTCAGTTTCTCTTTTGTTTTGTCTCCTGTGTTTTCTCTGCCCCAAATGGAGCATGTGAGCTCATTTTTACAGAATCTGCAATACAGCATCATTTATTAAGACTTTTTTCTATTTTTTTGGACCTTTGTAGTACCTTTGGGGAATTGATGGGGAATGTTTCTAAGGTTCTGTATAATTCAGAAGTTGAGATGTAAACAGAGCGATTCAGAGCGGTTTGGTGTGAAATGGTTGATTGTAGAGACGACGACGACACAAATATAGACATTTCATTGACAATCCAGAACCACCAGAGAACCTACACGAGTCTTCTGAGCTTATATGGAACATTTTGATGGTAAAACAGTGGAAAGTTTTGAAAAAAAAAAGTTTTTTGGGGACTATTTTGCTTCAGAGCACCGTGCTTGTACCTCTTACATCATTAAAATAAATAATAATAAATAGAAATGGCCAAAAATGTCATGACCATCATAAAACAACGTCTCAGTCATCAGGCAGTGAATTCATAACCATTGCATGTAGGAACTTTCTGTGAGGAGCTTTTAGAGGTGGACGTCTGGTTCCTATCACCACCACTGTGAAACTCGGTAAGTTTCTCTAGAACAGAGCGTTTCACACCAAACCGCTCTGTTTACATCTCAACCACTTAATCGTGCAGATTTTTGGAAGATTGATAGAAAAGGCACTGTTTAGTTATGATTTTGATCCTTTCAAATGATGCTGAGGGCAAAGTTGAGTACAGTGAGTCAAATAGACCCGTTTCTGTGTTTTGCATCCAAACTTCAGCTTTCTCCTTTGAAAGAACTGTTATTGCGGAGCAGGGTTGCGGAAATAAATGGTTTCCCTCTAAGCCCGTTTTAAAATTGCAGTAACTTCTTTAAATATGATTTGTCGTATGTATTTACTTTCACAGTAAAGTCAAAGTAATTAAACTTAAATAAAATAAATGAATAAAACATAAAAATGGTTTTGCTTTATTTTTTTCCTAAAATGTTTCACTTTATTTGGGGTTCTTTACAAAATTTTTGGAATTAGTGTTCACAAAGCATCAGATTACATGCACCTTATACTGGAGTTACGTTCTGCCTTTGTCCACTTTTAAAGTATTTGGAGGGGCTTGGAGGGCAGAAATGTGCTGTGGACAGGGGAGTGTAGGCTCACTGGGGCTTCAGTGCCTCGATCAAGTGGCTATAACTCCACTATGTGCTCCACTACACTGTAATACAGGTTCGTCCTCTGTATTACCACAGAGCCTCTGTTTAATCTTCCACGGGTTTGTGTCTTGGCGTCCTCACTGCACCACAAAGAGCAACCTAGAGAAAGATTGGTTTCCATTTAGTCTCGGTTCTTCTCCATAGTTCTTCCTCATGCTCTTAGTGAGGTTCTCCTGTTCAGTCTTGGTTCCTCAGTTGCTCATCCTCATGGTCTTGGAGTTTTCCCTTGTGAGTCTCGGCTCATCTCAGTGGCTGTTCATGCTCTTACACGGTTAGAAAAGAAGGTTCTGTGCAGGTACGTTCCTCAGTCATCAAAGTACAAGCAGTGTAAATGTTCCCTCAAGGCTACAGCAGTGGTTTTAAGGTCTGATTGTGAACCTTAAATAAGCTTTTCCAGGGGAAAAGAACATATTTGTACCTCTTCAGAACGATAAAACAAACCTGGAGACGAGACGGGGTGTGTGGATTCAGTACAGCTTAGGAAATATCCTTTCAGTGGATCACGGTACAATTATATTCCCTGGCTAAAGGTACTGAGATGTACCCTTGAAGGTCCCACCCCAAGGCCAGTCAAGAGGGGCACTGGCCAAGTGGCAGTTTAGTACCTTTATGTCTGAGAGTTTAATACAACTATACAGTGACATACAAGTAACACTTCATTGAATTGAATCCCTTTGAATAGGTGGATCCAGCGTGTTTCATTAGGGCTAGAACTAAACCGAGCGCTGAGTAGATCTCCAGGACGAGGAGTCGGTGTCTGCCACGGTGGTCTCACTACCACCGAGCTCGAAATGTCTGTCGTATTATTGATTCACTGATTAGGTATATTGTAAGGTGCATCGCAAGTAGGGCTGGACAATATGACGACTTTATCATGTCACTATGCTTTTCTGATCACGGACCTACAGCGTTTCATCATAAGTGAGGGCCTGTTTAACTGGATTTATTGCAATTCAGTTTCTAAAATGTTGAACAAAAACAATCGCAGGTGTGTTTTTGTTTATACACACACCGGTCAGCCATAACATTCTGACCACCTCCTTGTTTCACTGTCCGTCTTATCAGCTCCACTTACTGTATAGCTGCTCTCTGTAGTTCTACAGTTACAGACTGTAGTCCATCTGCTTCTCTGATACTCTGTTACCCTGTTCTTCAGTGGTCAGGACCCCCATGGACCCTCACAGAGCAGGTACTGTTTGGGTGGTGGGTCATTCTCAGCACTGCAGTAACACTGACATGCTGGTCCGAGTGGATCAGATGGTGGTGTGTGTGTGTGTGTGTGTGTGTGTGTGTGGGTGTGTGTGTGTGTGTGTGTACGTGTGTACATTCCTGATCAAAATCTTAAGACCAGTTTAAAAAATTACAAGAATCTGCATTTTGCACTACTGGATCTTAAGAAGGTTCTAAGTAGAGCTTCACAAAAGTTCAAGACCACAGCTCAAAAAACCCCCTCAAAACAGATCAAAGTGTCAAATAAAGGACTCAGTAATGAGTAGCTCCACCATTCTTGAGGATCACTTCAGACAATCCTTTAGGCATGCAAGTGTTTCCTGTTGAAAAACCCAGTCATCGCCACAAAGACGAGGGCCGTCAGTCATGAGGGATGCCTCCTGCAACATCTCCACATCAGCCAGCTGCTGTTTGACGCCCCTGCACAACATGAAGCTCCATTGTTCCATTGACCACACCCCCACTGTGCCATGTAGAAAACTTCTCAGGTGGGATCTACTTGTCATGCCAGTAACGTTGGAAGCCATCAGGACCGTTAACTTTTTTTCTAGTCAGAGAATAAAACTTTCTTCCACCTTTCAGTGTCCCATGTTTTGCACTCCCTTGCAAAGTCCAAACGGGCAGTTTTGTGGCGTTGGAGGAGACGTGGCCTTTGAAGACGTTTTTGTTTCTGAAGCCCTTCCCTGGCAGATGCCGTCTGATGGTTATTGAGCTGCAGTCAGCACTAGTAATGGCCTTAATTTGGGTCGAGGATCGTCCCGTGTCTTGACGGACAGCCAATCGGATCCTGCGGCTCAGCGCCGGTGAAATTGTTTTTGGGTCTACCACTTGACTTTTTTGTTCCATAACCCTCAGCATCTTTCAATAAATGCAAAATGACTGTCTTGCTGCGTCCAACCTCAGCAGCGATGGCACGCTGTGAGAGGCCTTGCTTCTGCAGCTCAACAATCCTGCCACGTTCAAGGTCAGTGAGCTTTTGTGCTTGTGCCATCAGGAGGTCTTAGCACTGTGAATACTTGACAGAAAACGGCATGGAATCCAAATTTTTGCGCAGATTTTGGCTTTTAGAGGCTGAACTTTTGATCAGCAGATGAACAGTCTATTTCACTTTAACGGTTGTTTTCAATAAATTGCCTGCTCAAAATCTTTTGTCTCTTGAGCGTTGTGAAGCTCTGCTTAGAACCGTCTTAAGATTCTTGCGGATTCTTGCCATTTCTTTTAACTGGTCTTAAGATTTTGATCAGGAGTGTATAAGTGTGTGTGTGTGTGTGTGTGTGTGTGTGTGTGTGTGTGTGTGTGTGTGTGTGTATATATATATATATATAATCTGTTTTGTCTGTTACAACTTACTAAATCTCAGAAGAACAATCATGATGTGTATCGTATATCATGAAAATGTCTCTATATATCCTGTTCATCAATGCATTTGCTGCCCTTGTATTTTGTCCATACTGTGGAGCCCTACCAGAGCAGAATATTACATTTTTCTAAATGAACCAGCACAGAACACTCAGTTCTACGAAAAGAGCCAAGTGGCCCCTAGAAACCTCATACCATCATATTTCCTTACTGACCATGAAGTCTTTTCGTGTGAATTAGGAGACTTTTGTTAAGTGACTTCTATAAACGAGGCCTTGGCCCTTAACAAGCATGATGCTAATGACCACTTTTTTTCACTAATCTAGCCATGTGTAAAATTATTGTAATGCTTTCATGTAAATGAAGCGTGAAGTGTGCTGTGCCCGGTATATTTGAGCAATGTTTTCCTCACAAAATAGTTTCAACCTCTTTATTTTGAGCTCAAGCTCCCCGAAATTGCTGGGCTGAATCAGTGATAGGTTTTATATGCTAATGTGACTGCCTGAATTGATGCGGCTCCTCGGGCCATTTGAATTATTCTGGTTTCTGAACGTTTGGTTGAGGGGAGGACAACAGCGCTTTGCTTTGCCCATCATTTATTGCGAACTTCTGAAGTTACCTCACTTTATGAAGTTTTCCAATTCAATAGACCTGCTTTAATATACGACTCATGCCCATTTCTTAATCTGTCTTTTGTGGCTTTTCGTTTTTGCTTTGTCAGGCGATGATTAACAGATACTGAAAGAGAAAAAAGAAACTACAAATCACCAAAATGGACCTCTGTGCCTGACTGTTTAGTCATGATAACGAAAGTCCGCTGTAGCAGCCTTTCTCAGCTATTACTGCGCAGAGATCTGCAAGGACGTCTGGTCACCATAAGATTTCACCACCTGAGATAGATATATGTATGTGTGTGTGTGTGTGTGTGTGTGTGTCTGTGTGTGTGTGTATATCTATATATGTGTGTGTGTATATATACAGTGGGGAAAAAAGTATTTAGTGCAAGTTCTCCCACTTAAAAAGATGAGAGAGGCCTGTAATTGACATAACAGGTAGACCTCAACTATGAGAGACAAAATGAGGAAAAAAAATTCAGAAAATCACATCGTCTGATTTTTAAAGAATTTATTTGCAAATAATGGTGGAAAATAAATAAGTATTTGGTCAATAACAAAAGTTCATCTCAATACTTTATATATCCTTTGTTGGCAATGACAGAGGTCAAACGTTTTCTGTAAGTCTTTACAAGGTTGGCACACACCGCTGCTGGTATGTTGGCCCATTCCTCCATGCAGATCTCCTCTAGAGCAGTGATGTTTTGGGGCAACACGGACTTTCAACTCCCTCCAAAGGTTTTCTATGGGGTTGAGATCCGGAGACTGGCTAGGCCACTCCAGGACCTTGAAATGCTTCTTATGAAGCCACTCCTTTGTTGCCCTGGCAGTGTGCTTGGTATCATTGTCATGCTGAAAGACCCAGCCATGTTTCATCTTCAATGCCCTTACTGATGGAAGGAGGTTTGCACTCAAAATCTCACAATTCATGGCCCCATTCATTCTTTCATGTACATGGACCAGTCGTCCTGGTCCCTTTGCAGAGAAACAGCCCCAAAGCCTGATGTTGCCACCCCCAGGCTTCACAGTTGGTCTGGTGTTCTTTGGATGCAATTCAGCATTCACTGTCCTCCAAACACGACGAGTTGAGTTTGTACCAAACAGTTCTACTTTGGTTTCATCTGACCACATGACATTCTCCCAATCCTCTTCCGGAACATCCAAATGCTCTCTAGCAAACTTCAGACGTGCCTGGACACGTACTGGCTTAAGCAGGGGGACACGTCTGAATCCCTGGCAGTGTCGTGTGTTACTGACAGTAGCCTTTGTAACGTTGGTCCCAGCTCTCTGCAGGTCATTCACTAGGTCCCTCCGTGGGGTTCTGGGATTTCTGCTCACCGTTCTTGTGATCATTTTGACCCCATGGGCTGAGATCTTGCGTGGAGCCCCTGATCGAGGGAGATTAGCAGTGGTCTTGTAGGTCATCCATTGTCTGATTGTTGCTCCCACAGTAGATTTCTTCACACCAAGCTGCTTCCCTATTGCAGATTCAGTCTTCCCAGCCTGGTGCAGGTCTACAATCTTGTGTCCTTCGCCAGCTCTTTGGTCTTCACCATAGTGGAGTTTGGAGTGTGACTGTTTGAGGTTGTGGGCAGGTGTCTTTTATACAGATAACAACGTCAAACAGGTGCCATTAATACAGGTAATGAGTGGAGGACAGAGGAGCCTCTTAAAGAAGAAGTTACAGGGCTGTGACAGCCAGAAATCTTGCTTGTTTGTAGGTGACCAAATACTTATTTTCCACCATAATTTACAAATAAATTCTTTAAAAATCAGACGATGTGATTTTCTGAATTTCCCTCATTTTGTGTCTCAGTTGAGGTCTACCTATGATGTCAATTACAGGCCTCTCTCATCTTCTTAAGTGGGAGAACTTGCACTGGTGACTGACTAAATACTTTTTTCCCCACTGTGTGTGTGTGTGTAGTGTGTGTGTGTATATATATATATGTGCACATAATATATACACATGTTCATGTTTACAGTACAGAGGGAAAATGCTGTGATTTCCTATTTGCTTTGACCTCTAAAGGGGACATATATGTGGTCAAGTCATGAAGTACATCCCATCACATTTTTTTTCCCCTGTGCACATCAATATTTGATTTTCAGTTAAACAGTTTGTATAGACAGATGTTATGAAATTGAAGTAAATACAGCAGAAATTTGGTCATATCTCGCTCAAAATAGCGGAGATGTCCTTTTTTCCTTTTCAAGCATTAAGCACAGCCTTGGCCTCAGTAACTGATCTCAGCCTATTTGACAGAAACAACCCAGTTTCTGGCATCTACTGGCAGAAATGTTTGCCCACTCTTGCATGCAGAATTCTTTTAAGAGCTATGCTTGATGGGTTTCTTGCATGTACAGCCCGTTTCAATTCCACTCCACACCATTTCAGTGGGGTTCAGATCTTGGCTCTGACGAAGCCATTCCACAACCCTCCACTTCATTCTTTGAGTCATTCCTTGGTGGATTTACTTGAATTATTAGGATCTTTATCCTGTGGGAAGGTTCACTTCTTCAGCTTTAACGTTTTGACAGATGGCCCCACATTTCACCTCTCTCTGAGAATTCATAGTTGAACATATAAACCGACCAGGCCATGAGGCAACAGATTAGCCCCAAGCTATAACACTACCACCACCATGCTTTACATTTACATTTACAGCATTTAGCAGACGCTCTTATCCTGAGTGACTTACCAGAAGAGCTTCGTCCGCCTAGAGAAAGTATCTTTGTTACCAGTGGGTTAGAGAGAGAGACGGTCCTGAGCTCAGATACTGACAGAAACACAGTCACTGTAGATACAGAGAAAATGAGCAGAGCTGAACACAGAACAGTGCAATACAGTACAACACACTACAATACAACACACTACACTACAGCACACTACAATATAATACAACACACTACACTACAGTAAACTACAACACACAGTGCAATACAATATAATATATAAGTGCAGCACAATATATTGCAATCAGTACTTAACTTGGTGCTCATTTAAGTGCTGTGTAAAGAGACGGTCTTCAGTCTGCGTTTGAAGACCACAAGTTCCACCCCCTGGGCTCCAGGACAGAGAACATTCTCGACGATTGTCTTCCATGCGCCTTGAAGGACGGCGGCTCAAGCCGAGCTGTACTCGAAGCTCGAAGGGCTCGTGGTCCAGTTCGTCTGCCGTCAGTTGGGATGAGGTTCTTATGATCAGAAGCTGTCGTTGGCTTGTGGTACTGTTGCCACACAACTCTATCTTTGACTAATTTGTCCATAGCACATTGTTCCAGAAGTCCTGGTCTTGGCCTACATATTAATTTGCAAACATTAGTCTTGTGCACCTTTGAAGCAGGTCACATTTGTGCAGTATTTTTGTAATGTTAGGTCCATATTTTTGACATCAATATTGGAAGAGCAGCCTGGAGATCAAGTGATGAAATTTTAGGCCTCTAAGAGGCCTTTTAGCATCTTGGAGTCCGTTCGTGGGTTAAATTTGTGGGTGTGGCCTGGCCTGTACAATTTGGCTATGGTTATAAACTTTCTTCACTCGTTCATTGTCTTCCAAATAGTGGAATTATTGGTTTTCAATATTTTGGAAATCCTTTTAACCCCCTTCCCAGACTCAAGGGTATCTATGGCCTCCTTTTGGAAGGCCTCAGAGAGCTCTTTTGATTTAGATGCAATACCCCACACTCCAATAACAAAGAGCAACCCACGCCAGATATCAGAGTTTCAGAGAAGTCCTCTTATATTTTCTAACACAGGACCTTGTCATTACCCACTATAAAATAGCAACCACTGTTTATAGTGAAATGCATGCTTTCAAGGATGGATACAGTGTGTTGACCTCAGCATATGAAGTTCTAGCTTTAGAATTGGCTCATGTGTAGGGACGGCCTCCATCCCTCAAGGCCTCACACAGTGACTGAGATGTTTCTCTGATTTGATGCTAACAAGCATTTTTGTTTTGATGGCGGCAAGTAAAATTTAACCTATGGTGCCAGAGAGGGAGAGAGACCACCATTCATTCATTCATTTGTTCATTCATTCATTTATAGACAGATCGATCACTTCATTAATCCCAGAGGGATGTTCATCTATTGCAGCAGTAGAAATCCCAGTAGAGAGCAAAAGGAACAGGAGGAAAGTATTGCCGGACACTATTTCCAGTTATATGAAAAGAAAGTAGAGATAAATAAAAGAAAAAATACACTATATTTCCAAAAGTATTCGCTCGTCTGCCTTCACACGCATGACGTCCCATTCTTAATCCATAGGGTTTAATATGGCCCACCCTTTGCAGCTATAACAGCTTCAGCTCTTCTGGGAAGGCTTTCCACAAGGATTAGGTTTTGTTTATGGGAATTTTGAGCTCTAATTCATCCCAAAAGTGTTCTGTCAGGTTGAGGTCAGGACTCTGTGCAGGACAGTCAGGTTCTTCTACACTAAACTCGCTCATCCAGGTCTTTATGGATCTGCTTTGTGCACTGGTGCGCAGTCATGTTATGAGTTGGGAGCATGAAATTGTCCAAAATCTCTTGGTGCTGAAGCTTTAAGAGTTCCTTTCACTGGAACTAAGGGGCCGAGCCCAAATCCTGAAAAACAGCCCCACACCATGATCCCCCCTCCACCAAACTTTACACTCGGCACAGTGCAGTCAGACAAGTACCGTCTCCTGGCAACCGCCAAACCCAGCTCCTGAGCTCCTGAGAGCAACCCATTCTTTCACTAATGTCTGCAGAAGCAGTCTGGTAATGAACTGGTAACTATGCTGCCAATAAATATTTGTAGTTTACCTCTAACAATTTGACTTTTATGGATGCATAAACAGAGTGGAAGTGCAATATGAGATCATACACAAAAATTAAGCTCCACATTTATTTAAAATATATTTAATTTCTAGTCAAAACAGCCATCAGGTATAATGCATGAATTTTTCTGGAGACACTTCTGAGGAGTTTAGAAACAAGATAATCCATTTACAAAATCAAGGAGAAAGTCCTACAGAGAACATGTGACCTGGTCGACCCCAAAACTGCTCCCATCAGATAAACAGCACTGAAAGCTTTGATCTCTGAGAGAGAGGAGAAGATCAAGCTGCTTCAGATCTGAAAACATCCACAGGTGTTTCTGTCCATCCTTCCACTGTGAGAAGACCACTCAGCGCTGTAGGTCTGAAAGGACGTGTAGCGGATCAAGAAGAACCTCACTGAGAAAAGGAGACGGACACACCGAACAAAGAAGCTGAACGATGGACTGACCAGCCCGGAATCCAGACCTCAACACCTCTGAATGGGATTGATTAGTTCAGAAAATCTGGCTGTAAATATGTCTGTGTTCTAGCACAGACAGAAAAAATAAATAAATAAATGAAAACACAGACGTACCTTGCTCTGCTTTAAGCTTCAGCTCAGCTACAGCAGCTTTTCTCGCATCTCCAGCAGGAAACTTTTCCAAAAATTTAATTGTTTCTTGTAAAATGTCTCCCAAAGTTTAAAGTTTTACGAGGCTGAAGTTGCTTCTGGTTCGCCAGCTTCTTGTTCAAATTTTCCCATTCCACCTTAAATGGTGCCTGAGGTGCCAGAATTTAACTGCTGGACCACTTAAGGTGGAATGGGACAATTAGTGTTTGACAGTATCTCGTTGCAGATGAAGCGAATCAGAAAACCAGCTGGAGTGATTATAAACGCAAACAAGCCTCCAAATTATTGATGTTCGGCTGTAGCTACAAAACAACTCTTTGTCGTTTCGTAGCTACTAGCTGGGCGAGACTGTCGTCTGTGTTGCTATGGTGACCAGCCGTCTGCGCTGATCTTCAGGGTTAAAGGGTGAATCAGCAGTTCTACATTAACTCCAGCGTTTAAGACCATTTACTGTTAAACTGTGTTGAAGGATCAGCAGAGCTTTATTTTACTGTAGAGGAGGATTATTTTATTATTACCTGAGAATCTAATTGTGCTTTGGAGCCACAGCAAGATGTTGCCGACTCATGCTCTAGTTCCTCATCAGTGGCCTGTTTCTGACCACAGAGCTGCTCTCTGCTGGACATTTTTGGTTGGTGGGCCAGTCTGATTGTGTGTAGAAACTCCAAACCTGCTGTGGTGAGAATAATCAATCAAACAGAGAATATATGGATACTAGTGGTCCTGGTGGTCAGACACTGACGAATAATGAATGGAATAGAGGGGCTGCTAAACGGGGGACCACAGTGAGTAATTTTATTATTATTATTATTATTATTATTATTATTATTATTGTTTTATTTATATATATATATATATATAAAGAGCTGCTAAGTACTTTGATATCTGATGTTATCATTGGTTGTTGAGGCTTCTGAGTGATTGTCAGTGTAATTTGTTTACTGCTTTTTTCTTGAAGCTGAAATACACAGTACCAGAGAGACAGACAGACAGACAGAGAGACAGACAGAGAGCGAGTGAGAGACACAGACAGAGAGAGCGAGACGGACAGACAGACAGACAGAGAGAGTGAGCGAGAGAGACAGACAGACAGAGACAGACACAGACAAACAGAGGAAGAGAGACAGACAGACAGAGGAAGAGAGACAGACAGACAGACAGAGGTACATCTAAAACGCGCTCTAGGAATGAATGTGTGCGAGCGCGAGTGCGCGCCTGCCACCCGGTGACGTCAGCGCGCTGGGCGGGGCGCTGTCCGAGGTGCTGAATCTCCTTCAGAGAGAGAGAGAGAGAGAGAGAGAGTTCAGCGCCGAGATCAGGATACACACCTCATCCTCCCTCTATCATTCCTCCTCTCTCCATCTCTTCATCCCCCTCTCCTCCACCGGGATGGGCTCCTCCGTCCTCGCGCTCCTCCTGGCCGGATGCGCGCTCGCGGCTGCAGCCACACGCCGGAGGTTTGGTGAGTTTGAGTCTCGTGCAGCTTGTAGACCTGCTGCTGCGGATCTTTCCCTTTTCCCCCTTTTCCTATTTTCCTCTTTTCCCCCTTTTCCTCTTTTCCTCTTTTCCCCTTTCCCCTTTTTCTTTTATTGTTAAAAACACGCCCCGTTGCGCGCGCCAGGGTCGCTCCTCCACGAGGTGGCATCTGCGCATTTTAGGCGTGCATGCAGGATCAACCTGAACGCCCCTTTATCCATCCCTCCATCCCTCCATCCCTCCATCCACCCCACAGCGCTGACAGTCTGTTACGTAATTCCATTTAAAACATCTCGGTAGCGCGCGCGTACCAAACCCACGAGGAGCACGTGGCCTGAGAAGGAGGGGGGGGGCGGGTGGTGGGGGGGTTGGCGAATGTATGGTGTAGTAGTAAATACTGTATGATCAGCTCAATTAAGACTTGGTTTTAATTGGTCGCTTTTTTGGTTTGGAGTGTCACAGTCGACCATTAGAAACCATTAGAAACCATTAGAAACCTTTCTCATGGGAATTGCCTTAATGGCTTCCAATAGAGACCACCAGTGGGAAACCTTTAGGAAGCCATCAGATGCATTGAGACTCAGCCACTGGTCACCTGTCAAACACAGTGACAGCAGCCCATTAAAAAAGCCAAAACACATGACAGAAACCATCAGGAACCAGCAGAGACACGTCACGGTTTCTATGGGGGTTTTGAGTGAGAACATAATCGTCATCATCTTGCGTCTGCAGCGTTAAAAGGTTCATATCCTAAGAAGTGAAAGATTTGCTGTGGTATTCAGACACTGGCCGAGTTCATTGCTCATGAGCCTGTAAAGTTTGTAACTGTAAGATTTCGGGAGACCTGTTGGTTGAAATGTACTTCAGTAAACAGAACCATGTGTTCATTTGTGTATAATCACCTGTGTCTATGAACCGCTGTGTTCTCTTTAGCTTAGAACAGACCCTTCATATCTACAACCCCAAGTCCAATGAAGTTGGGACGTTGTGTAAAACATAAATAAAAACAGAATACGATGATCTGCAAATCCTTTTCAACCGATATTCAACTGAATCCACTACAAAGACGAGATATTTAATGTTCAAACGGATAAACTTTATTGTTTTTTCAAATATTCACTCATTTTGAATTTGATGCCTGCAACACGTTCCAGAGAAGTTGGGACAGGGGCGTGTTTCCCACTGTGTTACATCACCTTTCCTTTAACACTCAATAAGCGTTTGGGAACTGAGGACACTGATTGTTGAAGCTTTGTAGGTGGAATTCTTTCCCATTCCTGCTTGATGTCCAGCTTCAGTGGCTCAGCAGTCCGGGGTGTCCATCGTCGTATTTTGTGCTTCATAATGTGCCACACATTTTCAATGGGAGACGGTCTGGACTGCAGGCAGGCCAGTCTAGTACCCGCACTCTTTCACTACGAAGCCACGCTGTTGGAACACGTGCAGAATGTGGTTCGGCATCGTCTTGCTGAAATAAGCAGGACGTCCCTGAAAAAGACGCTGCTTGGATGGCAGCAGATGTTGCTCCAAAACCTGTATGTACCTTTCAGCATTAATGGGGCCTTCACAGATGTGCAGGTTACCCCTGCCATGGGCACTAACACCCCCCCCCCCACACACCATCAGAGATGCTGGCTTTTGAACTTTGTGCTGAAAACAATCCGGACAGTCCTTTTCCTCTTTGGCCCGGAGGACACGACGTCCATGATTTCCAGAAACAGTGTGAACTGTGGACGCGTCAGACCACAGGACACTTTTCCACTCTGCGTCAGTCCATCTCAGATGAGCTCGGCCCAGAGAAGGCGGCGGCGTTTCTGGGTGTTGTTGATATGTGGCTTCGCTTTGCATGGCAGAGTTTTAACCTGCACTTGTAGATGGAGCGACGAACTGAGTTCACTGACAGTGGTTTTCCGAAGTGTTCCTGAGCCCATGTGGGAATATCCGTTACAGAATGATGTGGGTTTTTAATGCAGTGCCGCCTGAGGGGTCGAAGGTCACGGGCATTCAGTGTTGGTTTTCTGCCTTGCCGCTTACCTGCAGAGATTTCTCCAGATTCTCTGAATCTTTTGATGATATTATGGACTGTAGATGATTCAGGGATGCTCCCTTTATACCCAATCATGACACTCACCTGTTTCCAATTAACCTGTTCACCTCTGGAATGTTCCAAACATTCCACAGTGTTTTTTGAGCATTCCTCAACTTTCCCAGTCTTTTGTCGCCCCTGTCCCAATTTCTTTGGAATGTGTTGCAGGCATCAAATTCAAAATGACTGAATATTTGCAAAAAGCAATAAAGTTTATCTGTTTGAACATTAAATATCTCGTCTTTGTAGTGTATTCAATTGAATGTAGGTTGAAAAGGATTTGCAAATCATCGTATTCTGTTTTTATTTATGTTTCACTGGAATTGGGGTTGTACATACGGCTCCTTTACCAAAAGAGGCTTGGCTTGTTTCTGCAGTAGCCCAGACGGGCAAACCAGGCGCACCTGTTGGAAGACATAGAAAGAAGATCTGGTGGCTGTTGCCTGTTCCTCACCTTCTTCTGTTGGGAGAAGTTTGAGAACCCAAACGTTGACAAACTGATTATTTAGCACAAGAAAAAGCGAGGGATGAATCCTCGTCAACAAAGAAGCGAAAAGCTGACATCCGCTGTAGGTTCTACTGCACGCTCGGACAGGGAGGGGTATTCAGTTGGTTGCAATCTGCAGCGCCGCCACTAGTTGCCACTAAATCCTACACACTACACCTTTAAACTCCAAAGCAAATAAATAGAAACTGTGCCTCTATTTTTTATCAGGAAAGTGGCGTTTTTAAACGTGCTCTCTGTAGAGGTGTGTTGACTTGTTTTCACCTAGAAAATCTGGACACGGCTGTACTGTTCACTGCCCAGACATACAGTCAAAGTCAGTGCAATGGAAACTAGGCTTTGTTTTGATTGTGATGACTCAAAAACCCCCAGAGCGTTTGTGCTGCGTTCACATTATGAAGGTAGATGTAGTGGAAACGGCAGCGAACTGCAGGAGTAAGCAGAAAAATCAGTTTTCCTGGCGTTTAGCATCAGCCACAGCGCTGGTATAAACCTGAGCACATGCAGCTGACCTGAGGCCTGGTGCATCCGGTCATGTATGGCAGAAGTTCTTCAACTGAAGCCGACAGTTAGAAACATTGGTATGTGTTTAAATCGCTTTTAGTGGCAACCACCATCGATGATAGGACCTCTAGTCCTTCATCAGTGGTCACAGGACGCTGCCCAGCAGGACGCTGCCCAGCAGGACACTGCTGGCTGGATATTCCTGGTTGGTGGACGATTCTCAGTCCAGCAGCGACACTGAGGTGTTTAAAAACTCCAGCAGCACTGCTGTGTCTGATCCACTCAGACCAGCACAACACAGACTAACACACCACTGCAGCGCTGAGAATGATCCACCACCCAAACAGTACCTGCTCTGTGAGGGTCAATGGGAGTCCTGACCACTGAAGAACAGGGTAACAGAGTATCAGAGAAACAGATGGACTACAGTCTGTAACTGTAGAACTACAGAGTGCAGCTATACGGTAAGTGGAGCTGATCAGATGGACAGTGAGTGCAGAAACAGGGAGGTGGTCAGGTTGTTAGGCCTGACTGGTGTATTAGCACAGCACTACACATGTTCACCTATTCAGCCTACAACACTTTAACTCCACCCTCTGCACTGAAGTTATAAGCAGTGTTTCAGCCTAGGCTGCTTTTTGGCTGAAGCATAGTACAGGGCAGCCAATCCGAGCAGAGCTCATTTACATACACGTCTTAGACAGACAATGAAAATACTTAAAACCTGTTTATCTTAGCAGTTTGTTTGTTTTTGCCAGCAGGAGAATAAATGCACATAAACAGAATGTAGTGCAATCAGTCGGCTCTTAAGGTTAAGGCAGTGAGCACGCTGGTTTAGTAGGACCGACGTCCTCGACCTGTCCTGACTTCTTTCTCCACTGCAGCCATCGCATGGATATGCAAAATTCCATCAGCGGCACCTGATTTCATTTAATGAAGGACTGATTTGATCAACCTGGTACTGGACAGTGACTGTAAATGCTGGACTTCCTCACAGACAGAGCAGTCCTGATGGTTTGTTTATTTGTATTCGTTATAATGTTATTGTTTTACTATCAGACTGGGACGGATGAGGCTGGGAACCAGGACGTAAGAACATGCTTATTAGGGTCCAGGCAGACAGACTTGACCAGTTGTGAAGTGTATGCAAGCAGTGAAGGAAAATCCGCGATGAAAAGTAAAACTGGCAGCGAAAGGAAAAAGAACAACTAATGAGTCAAAACAGTGAACTGGAACTAGATAACAAAACAAAAGCCAGACAAGAAAAACAATCATGAAACCAGGAGGAAACCAGAGGTCTACAAACGGGAAGAAACTAAGACGAAATGTCGCGGTCCCCACCTGGGCAAATACCCTACACTATACCAATTAAAGTCCTTGGGCAAGACTCCTAACACATAAATACACATAAAAATACAGTAAACCCCCCCGAAACGCAGTAAGGACGAAGCTGAAAGTGACTTCCTATTCGCCAGCTGCTTCTCTGAGTTTTCCCATTCCACCTTAAATGGTGCAGCGGTTACTTTCTGTTGCCTGCCGTTTAAGGTGGAACGGGCAAATTCGAACAATGCTGACTGATGCATCATTTAAGGAGGAAATTTGAACAAGAATAAGAAGCTATAACTTCAGCTTTGTGTGAGAAGGTCCGAATATGAATCTATTTTGAATATTATGGAACGCTTCAACTTACGTTGAAGGGGTTCCGTATCTGCAGTGGGAAAAGAAGTAGCTGCAACCAAAAACCAGCAGAGTCGAGCCGTACCATGCAGTGCAAAAGCAGTTTGTGGTTTTCCCATTGGTTTCCTCAACTCCTACGCCTGCCGAGGGGGACGTGAGCATAACACTGGTATGAGTGGCACAACATGTTTTGATTTAGTACCATGCATACCTGAACTTAGTGAACAGTCTCCGTTTGAACTTGCATATAGGTGGTTAGGTGGTACAACTGGCCCCTGAAGATATAAGGTACCACCCCAGTGAGAGTTTTGTTCCTTTGTTTTCTGAGAATGCATCTCTGCATCATGTAGATTGCACCTCTAGCAGTAGTAGAAGGTGGGGGTACAGAGGGGGCAGGGGGTGAGTAGTAGGGATCAGTATGAGGGGTATTTTCTGGGGTCTACCACACTGCCCTATAAGACCCAGCACCAACATTAACCAATTTTCTTTTTTCAGAGCTAATGCAGCTCCAATGTTAAGATGTACTGATTTGTTAAGTGTCTGAGGGCATGGCTGTTGACTCTTACACAGCTGAGGAAGGTACTTCCTCGATTTCCTCGATGTGCATGAATCCATTGCATCTGAGATACCTTTTCAGAAATTGTTAGTCTGGAGTGTCCGTGAACTGAAAGTGCGATAATTTTGATGGTGATTATTCATTCTGTTGGTTATTATTAGCAAAAATAAATACTTGGCAAGAGGCCAATGTTATGATACACAGCAAGAGCGGCTTTATTTTAATTACAAATTGAGTTGCAGGTTTAATATCAGATACTCAAAATCAATGTAAATTGAAAGCCCTTTGTTTATAATCTGAAGGCTAAAAGCAGAGATGTAGTACAGTTATGTGCAAATGAATAGCAGCCTAACATCACTAATGTGTGTAATTTGCTGATTTTGGCAGAAAAGATGATACAACATGGGACAAAATGCATGACTAGGTGTAGCCGAGTAATGAGCAACCAGCAGAATCAAGTCGCGACGTGCACGCTGCTAATTGGGTGTAATTGACTCATTTAATGAAAGGGGCGTGTTCAAATGAATAGCAGTGTGGAGTTCAATTAGTGAGGTCTTTTATTCTGTGAAGAAATAGGTGTCAGTTATGGCCCTTATTTAGAGAAGGAGGGCAGCAAATGTACCTGCTGGTTTTATCCCTTGCTCCTTGAATAAAATAGGTCATTCCAGACATTGTACCGAAGAGAAAGAACTTTGATCAAGAAGTTGATCGGAGAGGGGAAAACGGATAAAGAAGTGCAGAAAATAATTGGCTGCTCAGCTAAAATGATCTCAAATGCTTTGAAATGGCAAACAAAACCCCAAACACGTGGTAGGAAAAGAAACACTACCATCCGCGTAGATCATAGAATGACAAGCATCCAGTGATCCACTCCAGAGAAGATCTTCAGTTACCTGTGAGCACTGCAACGATCAGAAGACGTCTACGGGAAGCCAAACTGTTTGCAAGAAACCCCCCTAAAGTCCCATTGCTGGAAAAAACGACGTGTTGAAAAGGTTACAGTTTGCTAAAGAACGCATTGACCGGCCTGAAGAGAAGTGGCGCAACGTTCTACGGACAAATGAGAGTAAGATCGTTCTTAGTGGGTCTAAAGGCCACAGACCATTTGTGAGACGACCCTTAAACACTGAATTCAGGCCACAATGCACTGTGAAGACTGTAAAACATGGAGGTGCAAGCATAATGGTTTGGAGATGTTCCTCATACTTTGGAATCGGGCCCATTTACCGCATCCCAGGCACCATGGACTAGTTTGAATATACCAAAATACTGGAAGAGGTCATGCTGCTTTGCGTTGAAGAAGAAATGCCCTTGAAATGGGTGTTTTAGCAGGACAACGACCCCAAACACCAGCAAGCAGGCAGCATCCTGGTTCCACACCAACAAGATTGATGTTGTGAAGTGGCCAGCCCAGTCCCCAGACCTCAATCCGGTTGAGAATTTGCGGAGTGACATCAAAATTGCTGCGTCTGATGCAAAAGCCAAGAATGCAGAAGAACTGTGGAGTGTAGTCCAGTCAGCTTGGGCTTGAATATCTGTTGGCAGGTGTCGGATGTTAGTTGATGTTAATAGACACAGACGTAAAAACGGTCATCAGAAATAAAGGTTATACAGTTATAATATCCAGTTATTATCTGTAAACAGATTTCAGTTTTTACTGCAAATGTTCCAGTTCGTAAATGAAAAGTGCACACGCTGCTATTTTTTGGAACAGCCTATTATTCTTTTTTTTCTTCATTTCCAGTTTAAAAATTCATATTTTGTTCATGTTTTCATCTGGGTATGAATGTGCGGTGCCCCCAGAGCCTTTGTGTGTAGGGAAATAACTGCTGTTATGAGGACTGAGCTTTTTCTAAGTTTTTTTAAACACACTGCTTTTATTTTGCACGTAACTGTATAGTAGTTGTGAGTGGGTTGTGGGTGACTTTGGAGCTGGAAGAATCACTCTGGGTGGTGATGCAGAGTCTGAAGAGTGATCTGATGTGTGAAACACGTCGCTGTTTTAACCCTTTGTTGGAATATGAAGGCCAAACTGCAGCAATAATACCAGTGGTTTTCCCAGCTGAATTATTCACTGATGCTGACTCCAGAGCTCGATGACATCATGCTTGCTCGTCAGGAGCGGGTCTGCTGAATGTCCTGATATGAGGACCATGTTTGTACCTTAAACCATTCTGAAGTTAGGAAGGCTACAAGTGACCAGAGGGCCAAACCTCTGCTCTGTGTTGCTGCCGGTTCCTCAGTTATGTTTGTCATGTGTGGTAGATGTTTTTACAAGAGCTTTACAAGGAGAAGCTGATCTTTGCTACAGGGCACAAGCTGCAGGGTTCAAACCAGGCTGGCTTTTGTCCAAACTGTGCTCCATGTTAGTAGGTAACTGTATGCCGTGTCAGAAACCACATAATCAAGTCTGGTTAGATCACTGGACACCACCACACGGTTTGGGGCGAGTGTTTGATGATTTCAGCGCCCAGTCTGCGCTGGGCTTATTGGGCTTATTTGCCACGTAGCTCCAGCGCAGAACTACAGAAGCAAACCTCCGACTCCAAGCACGCCTTGGCGTTTGGGGTGAGAGAGGAAACTGTGGAAATGTGCTGGATTACTGTTGCTGTAAGACGCTGGATCTGTAGGTGACCTCTGTGTGTGTGTGTGTGTGTGTGTGTGTGTGTGTGTGTGTGTGTGCGTGTGTGTGTGTGTGTGTGTGTGTGTGTGTGTGTGTAAGGGGTCGCTTTGTGCTTGGCGCTGGCAGGAGTTTTTGGCTGGGGCGCGTGGGTTTAGCGAGGGGCCGAGGGAGACGAGCTGAGCCAGTGCCAAGCCATCTGTAGGAGACTTGTGGAGACAAACTCCACGCCCAGAGTGAAGCTGCGATGCACTCTCTCTGCCTCCACTCCTCGCCTCATTAGCTCGACGTGATCAGGTTACTCTGCGGCTTTTCTCTAAAAGCAGGAAATGTGCTGTGTGCAAGTCCGTATCTTAACTGTTTTTTTGCGTGAACTTCTCTGTTCTCTGTTTATTATCTGTATGCATCTTTATCATTTATAAGTTGTCATGTGATGCGTTTGAAGTGCTAAGGCAGTATGGAATGTGTGTAAAGGCAGCTTGAAAAAGCCAGCCTAGAATCCTGATTATATTACAGGGCAGATTGATGGAGAGGTTCAGTCAGGGCTGTTGGTTCAGTGAGCATGGTATTGTGTACTGATGACATCACAGTGGGGCATGAGAGAAAACACGCACTGATGACATCACAATGAACCTTAAGGCTGCCTTTATGACATCACAGTGGTCTGTAAGCAGAGGTGGACGAAGTTCACAAACCATGTACCTGAGTTAAAGTAGAGACCCCCAGGGTAAAATATTCCTCCAGTAAAAGTAGAAGTTCCTCCATTTAGACCTCCACTTGAGTAAAAGTACTAAAGTATTTCCCTTCAAATGTACTTAAGTATAAAGTAAAAGTACTAAAAGAGTAATTCTGGCTCTGATGTCCTGTTATCATTTTTATAACCAGACTGGCTTCATGAACTCATTTCAGGTGAAAGTCCTCCAGCGTCTCTCTTGGTAAACCAGTCTTTTAATAGAACGTCATTAATTAGTGACGCTGACGTCTATTAAAATGATCAGAAGCACAAAACACTGAAGGTAAACAGTTTCCATCAGGGAGAACCGAGTGGCTCTGAAATCACTTTTTACACACAAGCAAAGTTTCAGTTTCAGATTCTTTCGTTTTGT
>NC_051212.1:4494965-4497465 GCF_015220715.1 Pygocentrus nattereri
GTTTGTTTGTGTGTGTGTTTGTGTGTGTGTGGGAGTTTGTTTGTGTGTGTGTGTGTGGGGGAGTTTGTGTGTGTAGGGCTGTGTGTGGGTGGGAGTTTGTGTGTGTGTGGGTGGGTGGGAGTTTGTTTGTGTGTGTGGGAGTTTGTGAGTTTGTTTGTGTTTGTGTGTGTGTGTGTGTGTGTGTGTTAGTTTGTGAGTTTGTGTGGGAGTTTGTGTGTGTGTGTGGGAGTTTGTTTGTGTTTGTGTGTGTATATGTGTGTGTGTGTGTGTGTGTGTGTGTGTGTGTGTGTGTGTGTGTGTGTGTGGGAGTTTGTCTTAGGATTCGCTGTTGAGCCTGAGCTAAAATTACACTCGTGGAGAGGAAGTGAACAGAGTTAGTGAGAGATTAATAACTCAGCTATCAATCAGCCCCTCCCTCTCTCCTTTCTTCCTCTCTCCTTTCTTCCCCTCTCCCTCTCTCCTTTCTTCCTCTCTCCTTTCTTCCCCTCTCCCTCTCTCCTTTCTTCCTCTCTCCTTTCTTCCCCCCTCCCTCTCTCCTTTCTTCCTCTCTCCTTTCTTCCCCTCTCCCTCTCTCCTTTCTTCCCCTCTCCCTCTCTCCTTTCTTCCTCTCTCCCTCTCTCCTTTCTTCCCCTCTCCCTCTCTCCTTTCTTCCCCTCTCCCTCTCTTCTTTCGTCCTCTCTCCCTCTCTCCTTTCTTCCTCTCTCCCTCTCTCCTGTCTTCCTCTCTCCCTCTCTCCTTTCTTCCCCTCTCCCTCTCTTCTTTCTTCCTCTCTCCATCTCTCCTTTCTTCCCCTCTCCCTCTCTCCTTTCTTCCTCTCTCCCTCTCTCCTTTCTTCCCCTCTCCCTCTCTCCTTTCTTCCCCTCTCCCTCTCTCCTTTCTTCCCCTCTCCCTCTCTTCTTTCATCCTCTCTCCCTCTCTCCTTTCTTCCTCTCTCCCTCTCTCCTGTCTTCCTCTCTCCCTCTATCCTTTCTTCCTCTCTCCATCTCTCCTTTCTTCCCCTCTCCCTCTCTACTTTCTTCCCCTCTCCCTCTCTCCTTTCTTCCCCTCTCCCTCTTTCCTTTCTTCCCCTCTCCCTCTCTCCTTTCTTCCCCTCTCCCTCTCTCCTTTCTTCCTCTCTCCTTTCTTCCCCTCTCCCTCTCTCCTTTCTTCCCCTCTCCCTCTCTTCTTTCGTCCTCTCTCCCTCTCTCCTTTCTTCCTCTCTCCCTCTCTCCTGTCTTCCTCTCTCCCTCTCTCCTGTCTTCCTCTCTCCCTCTCTCCTTTCTTTGCTTCTCCCTCTCTCCTTTCTTTGCTTCTCCCTCTCTCCTTTCTTCCCCTCTCCCTCTCTTCTTTCATCCTCTCTCCCTCGCTCCTTTCTTCCTCTCTCCCTCTCTCCTGTCTTCCTCTCTCCCTCTCTCCTTTCTTCCTCTCTCCCTCTCTCCTGTCTTCCTCTCTCCCTCTATCCTTTCTCCCTCTCCATCTCTCCTTTCTTCCCCTCTCCCTCTCTCCTTTCTTCCTCTCTCCTTTCTTCCCCTCTCCCTCTCTCCTTTCTTCCCCTCTCCCTCTCTTCTTTCGTCCTCTCTCCCTCTCTCCTTTCTTCCTCTCTCCCTCTCTCCTGTCTTCCTCTCTCCCTCTCTCCTTTCTTCCTCTCTCCCTCTCTCCTTTCTTCCCCTCTCCCTCTCTTCTTTCTTCCTCTCTCCCTCTCTCCTTTCTTCCCCTCTCCCTCTCTTCTTTCTTCCTCTCTCCCTCTCTCCTTTCTTCCTCTCTCCCTCTCTCCTTTCTTTGCTTCTCCCTCTCTCCTTTCTTTGCTTCTCCCTCTCTCCTTTCTTCCCCTCTCCCTCTCTCCTTTCTTCCTCTCTCCTTTCTTCCCCTCTCCCTCTCTTCTTTCTTCCTCTCTCCCTCTCTCCTTTCTTCCCCTCTCCCTCTCTTCTTTCATCCTCTCTCCTTTCTTCCCCTCTCCCTCTCTTCTTTCTTCCTCTCTCCCTCACTACTTTCTTCCTCTCTCCCTCTCTTCTTTCGTCCTCTCTCCCTCTCTCCTTTCTTCCTCTCTCCCTCTCTCCTGTCTTCCTCTCTCCCTCTCTCCTTTTGTCCTCTCTCCCTCTCTCCTTTCTTTGCTTCTCCCTCTCTCCTTTCTTCCTCTCTCCTTCTTCTTCTCTCCCCCTCTCCCTCTCTCCTTTCTTCCTGTCTCTGTATGTGGTTGTGTGTGTGTGGGTGGGAGTTTGTGTGTATATGAGAGGGAGACAGAGGAAGAGAGGGCAAGAGAAAGAAAGAGAGGTAGAAAGGGGAGAGAGAGGGAGACAGAGGGGGAGAGAGAGGAAGAAAGGAGAGAGGGAAAGAAAGGGAGGAAGAAAGGAGAGAGAGAGAGAGGGAGACAGAGGGGAGAGAGAGGAAGAGAGGGGAGAGAGAGAGAGAGAGAGAGACAGAGGGGGAGAGAGAGGAAGAAAGGGGAGAGAGAGAGAGAGAGGGAGACAGAGGGGGAGAGAGAGGAAGAAAGGGGAGAGAGAGAGAGAGGGAGACAGAGGGG
>NC_051212.1:4502465-4512465 GCF_015220715.1 Pygocentrus nattereri
TCCTTCAGCATGACCGGTTTGGTCATGCTGGGGACGCAATGGCACCAGGATGCCCTCTGGGAAGAGGACAAGCCTTTGGAGGGAGTGTGAGGGTCTGGGTGATGTTCTGGATGAACTTCCAGACTAAAGTGATATTTAGTCAAACGGGATTGGATGATTCCTAAATATGCTGTTAGTTAATCTAATGTGTAAGGCCTTCTGTTCAGCTCCTGAAGCCTTGAGCAATGGGAAAGATCGCCTGGCTGTATCTAATTAGATGCTGCAGAGAAAGCAATACTGGTGGGGTTGGTTCCTGTTTCTGTTTCAAGATTTTTACCCTTTTTAACCTAACAGTGAAATACGAGCAGAAATTACAGTAGAAGTAGATCACAGGCAGAAAGTACAGTAGAAGTAGATCACAGGCAGAAAGTACAGTAGAAGTAGATTACAGGCAGAAATTACAGTAGAAGTAGATCACAGGCAGAAAGTACAGTAGAAGTAGATTACAGGCAGAAATTACAGTAGAAGTAGATCACAGGCAGAAATGACAGTAGAAGTAGATCACCGGCAGAAATTACAGTAGAAGTAGATCACAGGCAGAAAGTACAGTAGAAGTAGATGACAGGCAGAAATTACAGTAGAAGTAGATCACAGGCAGAAAGTACAGTAGAAGTAGATTACAGGCAGAAATTACAGTAGAAGTAGATCACAGGCAGAAAGTACAGTAGAAGTAGATTACAGGAAGAAAGTACAGTAGAAGTAGATCACAGGCAGAAATGACAGTAGAAGTAGATTACAGGCAGAAAGTACAATAGAAGTAGATGACAGGCAGAAAGTACAGTAGATGTAGATGACAGGCAGAAAGTACAGCAGAAGTAGATCACAGGCAGAAATTACAGTAGAAGTAGATGACAGGCAGAAATTACAGTAAAAGTAGATGACAGGCAGAAATTACAGTAAAAGTAGACCACAGGCAGAAATTACAGTAGACGTACATGACAGGCAGAAATTACAGTAAAAGTAGATCACAGGCAGAAATGACAGTAGACGTAGATCACAGGCAGAAATGACAGTAGAAGTAGATCACCGGCAGAAATTACAGTAGAAGTAGATCACAGGCAGAAAGTACAGTAGAAGTAGATTACAGGCAGGAATTACAGTAGACGTAGATCACAGGCAGAAATTACAGTAGACGTAGATCACAGGTAGAAATTACAGTAGAAGTAGATCACAGGCAGAAAGTACAGTAGACGTAGATCACAGGCAGAAATTACAGTAGACGTAGATTATAGGCAGAAATTACAGTAGACGTAGATCACAGGCAGAAATTACAGTAGAAGTAGATCACAGGCAGAAATTACAATAGAAGTAGATCACAGGCAGAAATTACAGTAGAAGTAGATCACAGGCAGAAAGTACAGTAGAAGTAGATCACAGGCAGAAATTACAGTAGACGTAGATCACAGGCAGGAATTACAGTAGACGTAGATCACCAGCAGAAATTACAGTAGAAGTAGATCACAGGCAGAAATTACAGTAGACGTAGATCACAGGCAGAAATTACAGAGGAAGTAGATCACAGGCAGAAATTACAGTAGAAGTAGATCACAGGCAGAAATTACAGCAGACGTAGATCACAGGCAGAAAGTACAGTAGAAGTAGATGACAGGCAGAAAGTACAGTAGAAGTAGATCACAGGCAGAAAGTACAGTAGAAGTAGATCACTGGCAGAAATTACAGTAGAAGTAGATCACAGGCAGAAAGTACAGTGGAAGTAGATCACCGGCAGAAATTACAGTAGAAGTAGATCACAGGCAGAAATTACAGTAGAAGTAGATGACAGGCAGAAATTACAGTAGAAGTAGATCACAGGCAGAAAGTACAGTAGAAGTAGATTACAGGCAGAAATTACAGTAGATCACAGGCAGAAAGTACAGTAGAAGTAGATCACAGGCAGAAAGTACAGTAGAAGTAGATTACAGGCAGAAAGTACAGTAGAAGTAGATCACAGGCAGAAAGTACAGTAGAAGTAGATTACAGGCAGAAAGTACAGTAGATGTAGATGACAGGCAGAAAGTACAGCAGAAGTAGATCACAGGCAGAAAGTACAGTAGAAGTAGATGACAGGCAGAAATTACAGTAGAAGTAGATGACAGGCAGAAATTACAGTAAAAGTAGATCACAGGCAGAAATGACAGTAGAAGTAGATCACAGGCAGAAATGACAGTAGAAGTAGATCACAGGCAGAAATTACAGTAGACGTAGATCACATGCAGAAATTACAGTAGAAGTAGATCACCGGCAGAAATTACAGTAGAAGTAGATCACAGGCAGAAATTACAATAGAAGTAGATCACAGGCAGAAATTACAGTAGAAGTAGATCACAGGCAGAAAGTACAGTAGACGTAGATCACAGGCAGAAAGTACAGTAGACGTAGATTATAGGCAGAAATTACAGTAGACGTAGATCACAGGCAGAAATTACAGTAGACGTAGATCATAGGCAGAAATTACAGTAGACGTAGATCACAGGCAGAAATTACAGTAGAAGTAGATCACAGGCAGAAATTACAATAGAAGTAGATCACAGGCAGAAATTACAGTAGACGTAGATCACAGGCAGAAATTACAGTAGACGTAGATTATAGGCAGAAATTACAGTAGACGTAGATCACAGGCAGAAATTACAGTAGACGTAGATCATAGGCAGAAATTACAGTAGACGTAGATCACAGGCAGAAATTACAGTAGAAGTAGATCACAGGCAGAAATGACAGTAGAAGTAGATCACAGGCAGAAATTACAGTAGAAGTAGATCACAGGCAGAAATTACAGTAGACGTAGATCACCAGCAGAAATTACAGTAGAAGTAGATCACAGGCAGAAATTACAGTAGACGTAGATCACAGGCAGAAATGACAGTAGAAGTAGATCACAGGCAGAAATTACAGTAGAAGTAGATCACAGGCAGAAATTACAGTAGACGTAGATCACAGGCAGAAATGACAGTAGAAGTAGATCACAGGCAGAAATTACAGTAGAAGTAGATCACAGGCAGAAATTACAGTAGACGTAGATCACCGGCAGAAATTACAGTAGAAGTAGATCACAGGCAGAAATTACAGAGGAAGTAGATCACAGGCAGAAATTACAGTAGAAGTAGATCACAGGCAGAAATTACAGTAGAAGTAGATTACAGGCAGAAAGTACAGTAGACGTAGATCACAGGCAGAAAGTACAGTAGAAGTAGATGACAGGCAGAAAGTACAGTAGAAGTAGATTACAGGCAGAAAGTACAGAGGAAGTAGATCACAGGCAGAAATTACAGTAGAAGTAGATCACAGGCAGAAATTACAGTAGAAGTAGATCACAGGCAGAAAGTACAGTAGACGTAGATCACAGGCAGAAAGTACAGTAGAAGTAGATGACAGGCAGAAAGTACAGTAGAAGTAGATTACAGGCAGAAAGTACAGTAGAAGTAGATCACAGGCAGAAAGCACAGTAGAAGTAGATCACAGGCAGAAATTACAGTGGAAGTAGATCACAGGCAGAAATGACAGTAGAAGTAGATCACAGGCAGAAAGTACAGTAGAAGTAGATCACAGGCAGAAATTACAGTAAAAGTAGATCACCGGCAGAAATTACAGTAGAAGTAGATCACAGGCAGAAATTACAATAGAAGTAGATCACAGGCAGAAATGACAGTAGACGTAGATCACAGGCAGAAAGTACAGTAGAAGTAGATGACAGGCAGAAAGTACAATAGAAGTAGATCACAGGCAGAAATTACAATAGAAGTAGATCACAGGCAGAAAGTACAGTAGAAGTAGATCACAGGCAGAAATGACAGTAGAAGTAGATCACAGGCAGAAATTACAGTGGAAGTAGATCACAGGCAGAAATGACAGTAGAAGTAGATCACCGGCAGAAATGACAGTAGAAGTAGATCACAGGCAGAAATGACAGTAGAAGTAGATCACCGGCAGAAATTACAGTAGAAGTAGATCACAGGCAGAAAGTACAGTAGAAGTAGATTACAGGCAGGAATTACAGTAGACGTAGATCACAGGCAGAAATTACAGTAGACGTAGATCACAGGTAGAAATTACAGTAGAAGTAGATCACAGGCAGAAAGTACAGTAGACGTAGATCACAGGCAGAAATTACAGTAGACGTAGATTATAGGCAGAAATTACAGTAGACGTAGATCACAGGCAGAAATTACAGTAGAAGTAGATCACAGGCAGAAATTACAATAGAAGTAGATCACAGGCAGAAAGTACAGTAGAAGTAGATCACAGGCAGGAATTACAGTAGACGTAGATCACCAGCAGAAATTACAGTAGAAGTAGATCACAGGCAGAAATTACAGTAGACGTAGATCACAGGCAGAAATTACAGAGGAAGTAGATCACAGGCAGAAATTACAGTAGAAGTAGATCACAGGCAGAAATTACAGCAGACGTAGATCACAGGCAGAAAGTACAGTAGAAGTAGATGACAGGCAGAAAGTACAGTAGAAGTAGATCACAGGCAGAAAGTACAGTAGAAGTAGATCACTGGCAGAAATTACAGTAGAAGTAGATCACAGGCAGAAAGTACAGTGGAAGTAGATCACCGGCAGAAATTACAGTAGAAGTAGATCACAGGCAGAAATTACAGTAGAAGTAGATCACAGGCAGAAAGTACAGTAGAAGTAGATTACAGGCAGAAATTACAGTAGATCACAGGCAGAAAGTACAGTAGAAGTAGATCACAGGCAGAAAGTACAGTAGAAGTAGATTACAGGCAGAAAGTACAGTAGAAGTAGATCACAGGCAGAAAGTACAGTAGAAGTAGATTACAGGCAGAAAGTACAGTAGATGTAGATGACAGGCAGAAAGTACAGCAGAAGTAGATCACAGGCAGAAAGTACAGTAGAAGTAGATGACAGGCAGAAATTACAGTAGAAGTAGATGACAGGCAGAAATTACAGTAAAAGTAGATCACAGGCAGAAATGACAGTAGAAGTAGATCACAGGCAGAAATGACAGTAGAAGTAGATCACAGGCAGAAATTACAGTAGACGTAGATCACATGCAGAAATTACAGTAGAAGTAGATCACCGGCAGAAATTACAGTAGAAGTAGATCACAGGCAGAAATTACAATAGAAGTAGATCACAGGCAGAAATTACAGTAGAAGTAGATTACAGGCAGAAATTACAGTAGAAGTAGATCACAGGCAGAAAGTACAGTAGAAGTAGATCACAGGCAGAAAGTACAGTAGACGTAGATCACAGGCAGAAAGTACAGTAGACGTAGATTATAGGCAGAAATTACAGTAGACGTAGATCACAGGCAGAAATTACAGTAGACGTAGATCATAGGCAGAAATTACAGTAGACGTAGATCACAGGCAGAAATTACAGTAGAAGTAGATCACAGGCAGAAATTACAATAGAAGTAGATCACAGGCAGAAATTACAGTAGACGTAGATCACAGGCAGAAATTACAGTAGACGTAGATTATAGGCAGAAATTACAGTAGACGTAGATCACAGGCAGAAATTACAGTAGACGTAGATCATAGGCAGAAATTACAGTAGACGTAGATCACAGGCAGAAATTACAGTAGAAGTAGATCACAGGCAGAAATGACAGTAGAAGTAGATCACAGGCAGAAATTACAGTAGAAGTAGATCACAGGCAGAAATTACAGTAGACGTAGATCACCAGCAGAAATTACAGTAGAAGTAGATCACAGGCAGAAATTACAGTAGACGTAGATCACAGGCAGAAATGACAGTAGAAGTAGATCACAGGCAGAAATTACAGTAGAAGTAGATCACAGGCAGAAATTACAGTAGACGTAGATCACAGGCAGAAATGACAGTAGAAGTAGATCACAGGCAGAAATTACAGTAGACGTAGATCACCGGCAGAAATTACAGTAGAAGTAGATCACAGGCAGAAATTACAGAGGAAGTAGATCACAGGCAGAAATTACAGTAGAAGTAGATCACAGGCAGAAATTACAGTAGAAGTAGATTACAGGCAGAAAGTACAGTAGACGTAGATCACAGGCAGAAAGTACAGTAGAAGTAGATGACAGGCAGAAAGTACAGTAGAAGTAGATTACAGGCAGAAAGTACAGAGGAAGTAGATCACAGGCAGAAATTACAGTAGAAGTAGATCACAGGCAGAAATTACAGTAGAAGTAGATCACAGGCAGAAAGTACAGTAGACGTAGATCACAGGCAGAAAGTACAGTAGAAGTAGATGACAGGCAGAAAGTACAGTAGAAGTAGATTACAGGCAGAAAGTACAGTAGAAGTAGATCACAGGCAGAAAGCACAGTAGAAGTAGATCACAGGCAGAAATTACAGTGGAAGTAGATCACAGGCAGAAATGACAGTAGAAGTAGATCACAGGCAGAAAGTACAGTAGAAGTAGATCACAGGCAGAAATTACAGTAAAAGTAGATCACCGGCAGAAATTACAGTAGAAGTAGATCACAGGCAGAAATTACAATAGAAGTAGATCACAGGCAGAAAGTACAGTAGAAGTAGATCACAGGCAGAAATGACAGTAGACGTAGATCACAGGCAGAAAGTACAGTAGAAGTAGATGACAGGCAGAAAGTACAATAGAAGTAGATCACAGGCAGAAATTACAATAGAAGTAGATCACAGGCAGAAAGTACAGTAGAAGTAGATCACAGGCAGAAATGACAGTAGAAGTAGATCACAGGCAGAAATTACAGTGGAAGTAGATCACAGGCAGAAATGACAGTAGAAGTAGATCACAGGCAGAAAGTACAGTAGAAGTAGATCACAGGCAGAAATGACAGTAGAAGTAGATCACAGGCAGAAAGTACAGTAGAAGTAGATGACAGGCAGAAAGTACAATAGAAGTAGATCACAGGCAGAAAGTACAGTAGAAGTAGATGACAGGCAGAAAGTACAGTAGAAGTAGATCACAGGCAGAAAGTACAGTAGAAGTAGTTTACAGGCAGAAAGTACGGATGTTTTATTTTAGTGTACAGTAGACCTCTACCACTCAGAGTCCACTCGTCTGTAGTGAGGTCATTCTGCTGGGCAGGTCGATAAACGTTTTATTACATTTGATGCTGAGTGTAATCTGAGCTGTTTGTTACCCATAATGCTTTCTGACTGAAGCATATGAATCAGACGCTAATCAGAATGAATGCTCTCCCTCTCCCTCTCTCTCTCTCTCTGTCTTTCTCTCTCTCTCTTTCTCTCTCTCTCTTTCTCTCTTTCTCTTTCTCTCTCTCTCTGTCTTTCTCTCTCTCTCTCTCTTTCTCTCTCTCTCTCTCTCTCTCTCTCTGTCTCTCTCTCTCTGTGTCTCTCTGTCTCTCTCTCTCTCTCTGTCTCTCTCTCTGTGTCTTTCTCTCTCCTCTCTCTTTGTCTTCCTCTTTCCTCTGTCTCTCTCTCTCTCTCTTTCTCTTTCTCTCTGTCTCTCACTCTCTCACTCATCTGCTCACAGATCTGAGTGAACCTCTATCACCATTTTTTCCTTCTCCCAGGAGATCATCTCTCTCCTTCATTTCCACATAGACAGGGCAGGATTATTACTCTCTCCATCATTTCTCCCTCTCTCTTGTTCTCGCTCTTTTCTTCTCTCTTTCTCTCTCTTGTTCCTCTCTCTCTCTCTCTCTCTCTCTCTCTCAATCCAGTTCAGTTGAGTAAACTTTACTGTCATGACTGTCCAATTACAGTATTACCCAAGCATCATTAAGAAGGGATGACAAGAAAAGGAACATGTAGGACATTAAAGAGGGAAAGAACGCTGTCATTTACAACCCCATTTCCATAAAAGATGGGATGCTGTGCAAAATAAAAACTGTAATGATGTGCAAGTCATTTAAACCCTATATTTCATTTAGGAAATCGTGGACACTGTGTCCTCCGGGCTGAAGACCACTCAGGTTGTTGTACACAGTTATAAAGCCAGTATTCATGATGGTTTAGGGGGCATTAGTGCACATGGTATGGGTGACGTGCTCATCTGTGAAGGCTCCATTAAAGCTGAATGATATTTACATGTTTTGGCAAAATCTGCTGCCGTCCAGACGACGTCTTTTTCAGGAAAGGCCTTGATTATTTCAGCAAGACGAACCCACATTCTGCACGTGTTACAGCAGCATTGCTCTACATTAAAAGAGTCCAGGTGCTGAACTGGCCTGCCTGCAGTCCAGACCAGTCACCACTGAGAACATCTGGAGGGCTATGAAATGAAAAATACGACAGATGAGCCCCGTAACTGATTAGCAGCTAAAATCCTGTATCAAACAAGAACAGGAAACTATTTTACTATTAAAACTACAGCAGCGTCTCCTCAGTTCCCAAATGCTTACAGAGTGCTGTTAGAGGTGAAGAGGTGATGAAACACCTGGAGTGTGTTGTTGGCATCAAATTCAAAATGGGCCAATATTTTTCAAAAAACTATAAAATTTCTCAGTTTCATTTCAGTTACATGTGTTGTCTTTGTAGTGTTTTCCTTTAAAAAAAAAAGGTTTACATGATTTGCACATCACTGTATCCTGTTTTTATTTATATTCTGCACAGCATCCCAAGAAGTCAGTGGAGCCAGACTTCCTCCCAAGTCATTTTGGTCCATTTCTTTTGGTCCATTCATCATGAAATTTGCATGAAATGTCAAGGGCAAATACACACACACACACACACACACACACACTGTATGTGCTGAGATTTCTTATAGAAGTCACAGAGTTCGCTCTCTCACTCTCGCTCTCTCTCTCTCTCCCTCCCTCTCTCTCTGAATCATTCAGTAGGTCAGTTGAAGAGGTCATTCAGGCTATTTCTGGCTGTAGTCGTCCTGCACCACTCGTATATTCAGTGCATGCTGATTGGCTGTGGAAGTACCGTCCCTTACCTGAGCTTTACACCATTCTAATGTAAAACCCTGAAATTTATCCACCCCAACACACACATTGTTGTCATTTTAAAACCTATTAAACTTCAATTCCTGATGTTTTTCTAACTCTTCTGTCTATTTTTTGTGAAATGCTCACACGATGTTCAGGACAGCTGATATTTTCAAATAATAATAAATGGAGCTCCAACTTTTTCAACAGTCACACAAGTATTAGCAAATTCCATATACCAAGCAGCATGTGGCCACAGCAATACTATTCATTTTCTCACAGCAAACGCAGAAATCAAGGTTGATAAGAAAGCTTCTGTTTTTTTATTGGTAAAGGAACATTGGACTTCACACATTTGGGCTATTCCAGCTCATTTGACCAGCACTTATTTGTATTTACTCTCTAAATTGAGCCTGTGTTGATAGAACTTTCACTTTGGAGCTTTTTATTTGCATAAAGTTTGAAAAAGAACCTGACCTACAACTGCAGAGATCCAAATATTCCACCAGATATTTTATAAAAAAACATTTACATCCTTCTGGCCTTTTCAATCCGAGTGGCGTTTATTCTAGTCATTTATTCGGACATCAAGCTAATGAGAACAAGTCTAGAACTGATGATACCTTGTATTGATGGTACAAGTCATTCACTTATTTGTCCTGCGTTGTTGACCAATTTGACTGCCCCAGTGTTTGAACAGCAAGTGACATCAATTTAACTAAAGACGTTCTGCTTGTTTGTGCAGAATTTGCCCAAAAGAACACACCTTTCAAATATTTAGGAATTTTAAGATTTTTTAAATGTTGTTTATTCATGTGATCAGTGTGAAAATGCCTTAGTGTCTGCTGTTGTCTGTTGAGAACATTCTAGAACAGGCTGAATGGGTAGAGAATGTTCTAGAGCTATGCAAATAGAGAGAAAACATTGTTGATAAATATGAATGGAAGGAGAACATTCTAGAACAGGCTGAATGGGTAGAGAATGTTCTAGAGCTATGCAAATAGAGAGAAAACATTGTTGATAAATATGAATGGAAGGAGAACATTCTAGAACAGGCTGAATGGGTAGAGAATGTTCTAGAGCTATGCAAATAGAGAGAAAACATTGTTGATAAATATGAATGGAAGGAGA
>NC_051212.1:4517465-4582465 GCF_015220715.1 Pygocentrus nattereri
GCTTGAGTCTCAGCTAGTAAAGACATGGCAGATCTGAATTCACTTTAATCTATGATTGATGGGAGCAGGGATGGAGTAGGAGCTCCATGCAGACCTGCTTTACAGTTGCAGCACACACAAAAACACAGTGCACACACCACAGGAAGACAAACGTAGCTTATTAATTTAATAGTTTTACCAAAGTCAAATGTACACAACCAACCCAGCTTGTGGTCAATCAGCCAAGACATGTCAAAGCCAAGTTAAAGTTTATTTATTTAGCGCTTTTTACAACAGCTTTACAGAGAAATTCAGGCCCCCATGAGCGTCGCCAGTGGGACAGTGGCAAGGTAAACTCCCTAAGACTGAGAGGGAGGAACATTGAGAGGAACCAAGACTCAGAAGGGGAACCCGTTCTCTTCTTGTCCACGACGGACAGCAAACAGCATTAGAATAAAACAGAATACAAAACGGAGAAAAACAGGCAGAGTAATGGTCATAACTAGAGAGTCCGTGCAGCAGCAGCAGCAGGAGGGTCAGTTCATACTGTGTGAAGCTCCATGGTGGTCAAACCGGAGCTCCAGTGACTCTAGCAGCTTTAGGCTCCCATGTGGCGACTCAGGTGCCCTGGGGCTCAAATAAAGAGAGAGAGAGATTGATTAACAGGAGGGGTCGGTTTATGGAGGGATATTAGTAAGTAATAGTGCGACAACTGACATTAACAGAACACATGTGCAAACAGAAAAGTTCTGAGTCTAGTTTTAAATGCAGAGAGTGTGTCTGAGTCCTGAACAGAGGTCAGATGGTCATTCCACAGTTTTGGGGCTAGGTAGGAAAATGCTTGGCCACCTGCTGTCTTTTTTCTTATTGTAGGAACTGTCACTAAGATACTGCAGGGCCATTTAACGAGCTGCCTTCTTCTCGAATCCTCACCGGCACGCAGTGAACCTCAGGATATGTTGGCTGGTGAAGGATCCACCCATTGGATCCTTTGTTGCCATGGAAAAGAAGGACAAATTTCTCGGTCGCGTATGAAGGAACCTCCGAAACGGAACTGCCTAGTAACGCCACTGTGACGCAATTGGCCTTTAAATGCAACCCCTGAATTGGGACACAGCTTTGGTGAAGGCCGTGTCTTCTGAGGATGTGAGTGAATGATCTACTATTGTCATCATATTTTCATTCATTTAAAGTTAATTTTTGCATTTGGGACCTAAACATCTAGCTAGACCTGCTTTTTGAGTCTGTGCTTGTGACGTTAATATGTAAAGATATATGATGTCCAAAAAACGGGGGCTGGAGGTCAGGGATCCAGCCTCATGACCGGAAGGTCGCCGGTTCGATCCCCAGAGCTGACAGCACATGACTGAGGTGACACCTAACCCCCAACAGCTCCCTGGGCGCTGCAGTTTGGGCTGCCCACTGCTCCAGGCAAGTGTGCTTACTGCCCCCTAGTGTGTGTGTGTGTGTATTCACTAGTGTGTATGTGGTGTTTCACTTCATGGATGGGTTAAATGCGGAGGTGAAATTTCCCTGTTGTGGGACTAATAAGGGTCTCTTACTCTTAATCTTAAAAACATCCTGCGACTCATGACTTAGCAACGCTGCTACTTTCAATTTTACCAATAAATCTTGCACAACGCAAGTTTAAGTAAGATGGAGTAGTTGATCTACTGTATGACATACTGCTGTCTACAGTGGTGGATGGTGACTGTTAGAACTAGGCCTTCAGTTCAAGCCATAAACTCCAAGATAATGCCAACTTCTGCAAGCGCTCCTATGGGATTGCCGATAGTATGTTAGCACTAAGCGAATGCTGGTGCACAAGAACATTGTTTGCTTAGATTAAACGTGGACATTTGAAGTTTGTCTAAACTGACTGAAACCTGGTTGAACCATGACTCATATTCACAGTCAGTGACGTGTCTAGAACTTCCAGAAGGATTAGAGTGATGGTCTTCTGGTCCCACCTAGTGGAAATGATGGATTGGTTGATTTCACTATCACTTCCAGCTCCTGAAGTCCTAGCTCTCCTTGGGAGGGCCCGTTTGGCTGAACCCATGTAGATACCACAGTAAAAATGCCTGAGTGTATCTTTCCATTGTTTCAAGATGTTAATCGTTTTGTTTTTGAGGTGTACTTACACTTATCCCGTATGTGTTATATTGTTATATTGCAATATTCATGATTTTCTTTATATTTTTTATCTGTCATTTTTATGTAAAGTCAGATTCTCTGTTAGTGTCTGTGTGCTCTGTTGGGGGCCTCACTCGCCCCCACTCAAGAGAGGGACTCGAATGTATAGAATAGTGTTTGCCGGGGGGGGGGGGGGGGGGGGGTATCTGATTGCGTTAGAATAAGCCTTTCCAGATGTTTTCTTATGTATGTGCGGACATTCACCATATAAACCAGAGCCAAGTCGGACATTGGGAAGAGATCCCACACTGGCCTTGGGGACTCTCACAGGGCTTTAACACTATCTTATTAATTTGAAATAAAGTTGTTCATGTTTAAATCCAGATAGTGTCTACAGAGCTTTCGTCTCCCCTCCTACACCACTGAGAATAAACAACATTTTCAACCAAAACGTATTATAAACGTATGAAACAAGGGAATTGCTGCAGTACTTGCAGAGTTTAAGCACAACAAGCATGATGATTACATTAAATATAAATTAACTTGAAATTACAGACGCACTTTTTTCAGTTCCTAGAAATCATTAGGCTTTCTCTGAAAGCCCAGAAGGCCCTGAGGGTTTCCCCACTGGCTGACTTGAAAAATGGACATAATAATGTTGCATAGCTAATAAGTGGCAGCAGCCGTGATGAAGCCTGAACGATTGTCCAGTTTGGTCATAAGCAAGCTTGTCATGGCTGATTGACTACATTTATGGGAAACTGTGCTGCAGGATATTAGAGCCACTGTTGAACTGTCAAATCTCGGCTGTTCTCTCAGGCTTCTCCTTTCCCCAGATTGTCTTAATTCATTCAATTCAGCCTCTTTAATCTGGTTTTATCTTTTTCCTTGTATTCATGTTGTCTTTTCTGCTCATGAAAATCATCAATATTATTATTATTATTATTATTATTATTCAGTGGCATCCAGTCGATTCTGACTCCTGGTGACCATATGGACAGTGTTCCTCCAGAAAGTCCCGTCTTCTGTTTGGGACTTCATGCTTCTGAATGGCTGGTTCATGATTCCCCTGACCGTCTCCATCGGTCATCCTCTTTTTCGTCTACCTTCAACTCTTCTAAACATAATGGTCTTTATTTCTCACAATATGTCCAAAATAAGATCTTCAGTTTGGTTATCTGGGCTTCGAGTGAAAGGTGAGATTTAGCTGCCCAAGGTTCTCTGAAAAGTCTCCACAAACACCAAAGATAAACTGTATTAATATTAAGATCATCTGTTGTTGATAATTGATCCAGGTAGGCCCAAGCTGTCCACCGTTTCCTCATCTGCTCCATCAGTGGTAAAGTTGGTGGTCTTTTTTGTTGCCACAACCAACTTCTTCATATTGAGCTGAAATCCTGGTGGCCATATGGAGAGTGTTTCTCCAGAATGTCCCGTCCGTCTTCTGTTTGGGTCTTCAGGCTTCTAGTTCACGATTCCTCTGATTGTATCCATCCATCTTGTAGCAGGTCACCCTCTTCTTCTTTTAGCCTCAACTCTTTCAAGCATAATGGTGTTTTCCAAGGAGCTGCTTCTTCTGAGACTATGTCCAAAATAAGAGTTTTAGCTGTTATTTAGTGAGAGCTGAGGCTTGATTTGGTCAAGGATCTATTTGCTTGTTTTCTTAGCTGCCCACGGTTCTCTGGAAAGTTCACAAACATTCATATTAAGATCCAATGTCATTTCTAAGGAATCTAAGTTGGCAAAAGCTGTCCACCGTTTCCACATCTTCACCATCAGTGGTAAAGTTGGTGGTCTTTCCTGTTGTCACAACCTCAGTCTTCCTCATGTGAGCTGTTCATCTTTTTAGGACCTTCAGATCTTCCAGATTTTCCACTATGAGTTTTGTATCATCAATCATCTTCCTCTGATCCTCCTTCTGTTATGTGACAATCACTGAGCACTTCCTTCTGTCTACACTCATTGTCCATTTTTGTCCAGCTACACTGACCATATACCCTCTTCTTCAGTAGGTCAGGGCCCCCATGTCCACTCACTGTCCACTGTACTTTGTCATATTTTTGGTTGGTGGACTATTCTCAGTCCAGTCAGTGACACGGAGGTGTTTAAAAACTCCAGCAGCACTGCTGTGTCTGATCCACTCAGACCAGCGCAACACACACTAACACACCACCACCACGTCAGCGTTACTGCAGTGCTGAGAATAGTACCTGCTCTGTGAGGGTACATGGGGGTCCTGACCACTGAAGAACAGGGTAACAGAGTATCAGAGAAACAGATGGACTACAGTCTGTAACTGTAGAACTACAGAGTGCAGCTATACAGTAAGTGGAGCTGATAATTAAATGATTGATTAATTAATTATTTTAAGGGATGTTACTGTTATTGTTATGGTGAAATACTGTATGTCAGAGTAACTAGTTGAACCAGTGTTGACTCACAGTAACAGCATTAGTTCTATGAAAGTAAATTGGTGTCATTTGACAGGTTTTTACCATCATAAGAAAAAAAGCTTTTAATTAAGAGCTTTTAAGAGAATTCATTAATTTATGTTTTCATCATTTAATGTCTTCTATTATTTCTTTTTTTAAAAAACTTTTTTGCAGTGTTTGTATGTTTATTACCTAGAAATAAACTGGAATCGGGGCTGTAAAAGAAATCCGTGATTCTTGCTGTGGTTTTACCGCATCCTTTACCTACTTTACACCTTTCTGGCTCACTTTCCTGCTTAAATCTGTGACATTACAGTGAACTTTACTGTGAGTTTGCTTATATTTCTGCATCTGTGAGGTATTTTACTCTGTCCTTTATCTAGAACCTGTTAGTGTGATTTCCTTGGGCTGTCTGGGTGCTTTTACCCAAAATAATGACACAGTACTTTGGAGATTGCACCTCATAGTTACCAAGTAAACGCTTAAAGCCATTAAATATAATGTCTTGGAACGTATCTTGTTACAATAACTAGCTCGTACTATGAGGTTTGCATCTCACACTTACCTGGTTAATAACTTATAGGACTGTAAAAGAAAGCGCTATCGGTTTGACCTGCCAGCGGCTCCGGGCCGTTTAACCCTTGTGTTGCTATATGAAGGTTAAAGCTAACAGCAGGCTTTCCAGTGATCTGGCTGTGCTGTATTTCTAGGTTGTGTGGTGATGGAGCTGGTTTCTTTCACTCTGGCTAGTGAGGTCAGGTTCCTCTGAGCGTTCTGGTGTGAATCATGTCACTATTTTTAACCCTTTGTTTATAATCTGAAGGCTATAAGCAGGGATGTCGTATAACAGTAGCGAGTGGGGTTTGGGTGATTTTGGAGCTGGATCTCTCACAGCTGGATGAAATCACTCTGGATGGTGAGGCAGAGTCTGAAGAGTGATCTGATGTGTGAATCATGTCACTGGTTTAACCCTTTTGTTGGAATATAAAGGTAAAAAAACAGAAATAATATGAGGATTTTGGGTGATTTTCCGAGCCAAATTTCTCACTGATGCTGATGTTACAGCTCAACGATGCCATGCTAGTTAGTTAGGGCCGGGTCTGCCGAGTGGTCTGATATGTGTCTCACATCTGTGTCTTAAATCTTTCTGAAGTTATGAAGGCCAGAAGTAACTGCATGTTTGCCTGCAAATAAGCGTGAGTGTGTTAGTCTGTGAGTGCAGGTCACTCTGTCCTGCTATTTTTATCTCTGAGTGCACTCACAGCTACTGTAGTTAAACAGGGGTGAGGTGAATTACAGGGTGAACCGTCTCCACTGACCCGTGAAGAGTGAATACAGCCCGAAATTAAACACCAGGGAAACAGAGACACGGAGGGACGGACAGATGGAGGGACAGATGGACGGATGGATAGATGGATGGATGGATGGACAGATGGATGGACAGATGGACAGATGGATGGACAGGTAGATGGATGGACGGATGGATAGACGGATAGACAGATGGATGGAGAGGTAGATGGATGGACGGATGGACAGATGGATGGAAAGATAGATGGATGGATGGACAGACAGATGGACGGATGGACAGACAGATGGACAGACAGATGGACAGACAGATAGATGGATGGAGGGGACGGACAGATGCAGGGATGGTCAGATGGATGGACGGATGGATGGACAGATGGATGGATGGACAGATGTATGGACAGATAGATGGAAGAACAGATGGAAAGAGAGATGGACAGATGGACAGACAGATAGATGGATGAACGGACAGAGATGGATGGACAGATGGATGGACGGACAGATGGACGGACAGACAGATGGATGAACGGGCCGGACAGATGGACGGACGGACAGATGGATGGACAGATAGATGGATGGACGGGACGGACAGAGTGCCTTGAAAAAGTATTCATCCCCTCTAAAAGTCATCAGAATCATATGGACTACCAGTGACATACGCAGATTCCAGCATTTTTATTGCAAACCAATGTTCTTAAATTGTATGTTCAAAGTCCAACTTCATTCTTTTGGTGGATCTTTTAAAAAGCGAATAACTAAAATATGCTGCAGGTCTACGTGTTCAAACCCTGCAGGCTAGTACTGCAGTAGTAGAACTACCTTTTACAGCTTTAAGTCTGTTGGGGCAAATCTCTACCAGCTTTGCGCACTGCATGTGAGAGATTCCAGGCAGATGAGCTCCAGCAGTTTTCAAACGCTGCCACAGATTCTCAGTTGGATTGGACTTTGCTGTAGAACATTCTCCTTTTTGTTGTTCAAACACTTCTGTGTTTCCGTGCCCTTGTGCCTGGGATCATTGCTGAAAGGTGGTTTCTTCCAAGCTTTAGTTTTTTAGCAGACTGAGGTTGTCCGGTTGTCTTGGAGTATCTCCCTGTATCTTGAACCATTCATCCAGTCTTCAATTTTAACACAATGCCCAGCACCCGCTGAGGAAAAGCATCTCTCCAGCATGATGCTGCCACCACCATACTTCACTGTGGGGAAGGTGTTTTGTTTGAGGTATTAGCAGAGCTGTGTTTGCATCACAAATAGTGTTTTCAATTTTGTCCAAAATAAATCTCCATTTTTGTAACATCTGACCACAAAACGTTACCCCCCCCCTTTAGCTGGGTCACCGTGGTACTTTCTGGGAAACTCCAGATGCGCATTGATGTGTTGTTTTTCTTCAGTAATGGTTTCTTCTAGATTCCCTTCCACATGGGCCAGTTATATACAGAGCTCTTGATATCATAGGCTACCTTCACATTACCCGGGTGTAGTGGCGCAAATCCGATTTTTGCCCTAATGTGACTCAGATTGGATGTTTTCGGGGCTGTGTGATCTTTTCAAATCCGACCTGAGTCACTTTCATAAGTGGTCCTAGATCGGATACGTATCCGATTCATGGCCATGTGACGCCGAGATCGGAATTCATGTGCGCCCTCGCTCAGCGTCACCATGGCAGCAGCACGAAACAGAAGTTAAAGCCTGTAAACAGAGGAAAAGCAACAGCTCCTTCAAAGTTACTGTAGGCCTTTTTGAGGCTTCCCTCACAGAGTCTCCTTCATGCTCTGATGCTGAGTTTCGAGGGATGACCTTGTCTCGGCAGTGCTATGTTGCAGCTTCACAATCGATCCAATGATGGGAGATCAAACCACACAGATTATGTTGTAGCATTTTTCTGTCTTGTGCATGTTTATGCTGTGTCTTTATCTGTAGTTTTCTTTTGAACGCTTCTTGTTGAAAAGCCTTTTTGAAGTAGCCTTTACAGTTCCAGCCTACTTGATGCCTCACTCAAGGGGAGGGGGCTAACTGGGGTCTCCTTTCAACCAACCAATAACCCGTTTTCTGTTTCTTGGCCATTGATCTGGTGAAATCGGTCATTTTAAGGTATGTCATTTGATATGTGCTCTGCGTTTCATGAAACTTGTTTTATGAAGCTGAGATGCTTGCAACTGTTGCGGCTGAGTTTCAAGTTGCAGGATGCTTTGCGTTATGCAAGTCAAGTACAGTTTGAAGGTTGACATTGTGAACTTTGGCAAACACACAAAATAAATTTCATTTGAAACTATTTGAAACAACCAAGTCAGCTCGACAAAGCCATTGGTATGGAATCCCATGTGCTTGCTAAGGTGCCGCTAAGCTGTTGCTATGGTATCCAAAATGGTTGCATAGGTGTTGCTAGGCCTTTGCTCTTATCCCAGGTGGTTGCTAATGTGTTACTAGGCCTTTGCTGTTATCCCAGGTGGTTGCTAATGTGTTACTAGGCCTTTGCTGTTATCCCAGGTGGTTGCTAATGTATTACTAGGCCTTTGCTGTTATCCCAGGTGGTTGCTAACATGTTACTAGGCCTTTGCTGTTAACCCAGGTGGTTGCTAATGTGTTCCTAGCCCTTTGCTGTTATCCCAGGTGGTTGCTAATGTGTTACTAGGCCTTTGCTGTTATCCCAGGTGGTTGCTAATGTGTTACTAGGTCTTTACTGTTATCCCAGGTGGTTGCTAATGTGTTACTACGCCTTTGCTGTTATCCCAGGTGGTTGCTAACATGTTACTACGCCTTTGCTGCTATCCCAGGTGGTTGCTAACATGTTACTAGGCCTTTGTTGTTATCCCAGGTGGTTGCTAACATGTTACTAGGCCTTTGCTGTTATCCCAGGTGGTTGCTAATGTGTTACTAGGCCTTTGCTGTTATCCCAGGTGGTTGCTAACATGTTACTAGGCCTTTGCTGTTATCCCAGGTGGTTGCTAATGTGTTACTAGGCCTTTGCTGTTATCCCAGGTGGTTGCTAACATATTACTAGGCCTTTGCTGTTATCCCAGGTGGTTGCCAATGTGTTACTAGGCCTTTGCTGTTATCCCAGGTGGTTGCTAATGTGTTACTAGGCCTTTGCTGTTATCCCAGGTGGTTGCTAATGTGTTACTAGGCATTTGCTGTTGTCCCAGGTGGTTGCTAACGTGTTACTAGGCCATTGCTGCTAAAGTGTTGCTGGGCTGTTGCTGTTGAACCCTTGGTGGTTGCTAATATATGTATATATTTTTGACACAATTTGTGGCAGTTAGATTAGAATTTTCTCAACATTTTGCTATTCATTTCTAATGGGCAAGAAAAATTATGTTTGAATGAATTCTGTGCAAAAACTAAATGTTCAATTGGTCTCAAAAGCATGTGTGCCCTATTCTCCTACAGGCTCCTGCAAGGTTTCATGGCTCTAGCTCAAAAACTGCAACCTGTGAATACAGTACCGAACGTGTAGAAGAAAGGTGGCTTTATCAAGTCAAACTACCTCTAAATTTAGGCATTTTGAGGAAAACTGTGTTGTATGTCTGATGTTTCACGCCAGTGGTCTGAGAGAACCTCAGCATCGGGAATCGGCGCAGGTCGGTGTTTCCTCTGCTCTGACACGCATGACTCAGCTGATGAAGAGTGTATCAGTAGCAGATGGACTGAATCAGTTGTGACAGAGCAGCGTAAACACTCCACTGTTCACTTCACCAACCCTGCACTGAAGTAGAAGCCTGAGCGTTCTGCGGTAATTAAGTAGCCCACTTTGTCGAGCATCGCATCCACTTTAAACCTCTCCTGTGTTTCAGCAGAGGATGAAATTATTAAATAAACATGTTCAGCAAACCTACATATACCGGCCACTTGATTGAGATGCAGACTTGTCCTGAAGAGGTACGCCCACCCTCAGGACCGACTCTGGGCTCGTTTGTGGGAAGGAGTTTATCACATTCGATCTTATCAAATGAGGAGCTGTTCTGAGTAAGGAACGTTTTTGGCCGCAAACGACAATAAAGGTAGGGTTGCCAGTTGCCATCCAGTTTCTCACCAGTATGAAAGATTTAAGTTGCGCAATTTAAACCATGAATTAAAAGGAAATTTAGGTTTAGTTTATTTTTTACTTGTCAAGTAAACTTACACACTGAGGACCCAATCAGCAGGTTTTGATTTGCCACAGTGCAAGTCCTGAATACTGATGTTACAGGTTTTAGTAAATAGTAGATCATTCTACTGAACATGTGCAAACTCCCTTAGACACGTACAGCGACTGTTCTGAGCCGTTTAAACACAGTGCATTAATAGAGTAATGGTAATAAGCTAAATATATATACAAAATCACCATTTATAGGGTTCTTTCTATTGAGAGGTGTCTGTCCCAAACCATAAGCCCTAAATTTACACTTGACAAAATAACACATACGTTTAAAAAAAAAAAAAAGTCTTTTTGGTTTCTTTTAAAGTGAAGTTGAAGTATTTAGATTTATCATGAGTTAAATTTTAAATAAAAAGTATATGCCTACAGACTAATTTTATGTCACTACTGAAAGTTTAAGTCTATGGACGGAGCTTATTTTAGCTGCTGCCCTGCATTTAAGAGCAGGAGGTGAGGCTGCATCCCTGTCCCTCAGGGCCACATGGTGAGCAGTAACTGCAAATGTGTCCCAAAGTCTGAAACATCAAGAACCGTGGAACATCAAGAACCGTCACTAGCGAAACACAGCTTTGCTTGTTTTAATGAAAAATATGGTGATTTTATGTGTGAACAGTTGTTCAAAGCTGTGTTTGCTGGTCATGTACTGGCTGCGCTTCTGAGTTTTGCTCAAATTGAGCTAAAATTGTCACCCCCGAAACATTTTGTGAAGTTTCAGTAGTGTTGTGATTGTTTTGGTCGTGACAAAATGGAATGATCCATCATTTATTTCAATAAAATAAACACAGTCAAGGTATAAAGTCGCCTAACGCAAAAAGATTTTAGGCTAAAATCCAAGATCAAATCTGAGTTTTCAACTCAACTAACTGATTAAAAGTTAGTCAGTAAATTAAATTGCAAGTCTAGTACAGTGTGTGAAACCCCCCCCCCGGTATTCTGGGGTCCCGTGTTGGCTGGCTACTCCAGCGGCTCACTTGTCATAGTGGCTCTGATAATAATTGTGTTTTTTTTTTCTTTTCTTCTCAAAAGTCTTCTGTAAACGCTCTGTTCTAGGTTGGTGATTCGCTCTTCCTCACATTAACGGAGCTCTTACTCACCTGCTTTTTGAAAAATTCACTCTTTATACTAAACACTTGGAAAATTTCCAAGTTTTCCAATTTAAAAATATGCCATAAGACATAATAAAGATTTTCAGAGGTTCCCATCTGTAATTACAGTTCCCAGGCTATGGACCAACTAGGTAAATCAGTTAGCTACAGCGCCACCCTGAGGCAGAGCAGTGCTGCGTCTCTAGTTACTTATGAATACCAAAGATAGAAGCTCGCTGTTTCGTGGTTGAAGCAATGACCCTTCCCTGAATTTGTAACCGAGTGTCTATTTTACCGAAATGATCAGTGTAACAATTTTCATTTAAAGACATTTAGGGGTCCAAGAGCTTAATTAGGGGCTCTCAGACCTCGCAGGACCCCCTGTATTTCGCACCTTGATCTAGTTAGACACAGAAGGCTCTTACACTTCAGATAACATCATTAATAAAGAGTGGTGCAACACGCTGCAAGTTTATGCCAGTGTTGGCCTCAGATGAAGGAAAAAACTGCAACGTACTGGCTGGCAGGCTACATATAATGTGAAGTGCAGGCCAATTAATATTTGTCCACGGGGCTCCTTTGGCCGGGGCTGGACTTGGGACACTACTGTCTTAAAGCAAACCACAGAGCAGTTTTTGGGAGAACCACAGTTTTCTGCTTCTGCAGAATTAGAGGCTGTAGATCTGTTTATGTGTAGTTTGTGTTATTCATTCTCTAGTCCTTCATTAATGGATATTTTAGGGGGGGTGGTCCACTCTCAACCTAGCAGAGACACTGACATGGGTGTAAAAGCTCCAGCAACCCAGCTTTGTCTGATAGGCTCATAATGCCACCACTACTGTGTCAGAGTCACTGCTGTGCTGAGAATGGAGTGTTCCTAATAAAGTGGTCAGTTAGTGGAACTACAAAGTAGGTGTTTCTAATAAAGTGGCCAGTTAGTAGAAGCACAGGGTAGGTGTTTCTGATAAAGTGGCCAGTTGGTGGAAGCACAGGGTAGGTGTTTCTAATAAAGTGGTCAGTTGGTGGAAGCTCAGGGTAGGTGTTTCTAATAAAGTGGCCAGTTAGTGGAAGCACAGGATAGGTGTTTCTAATAAAGTGTCCAGTTAGTGGAAGCACAGGGTAGGTGTTTCTAATAAAGTGGTCAGTTAGTGGAAGTACAGGATAGGTGTTTCTAATAAAGTGTCCAGTTAGTGGAAGCACAGGGTAGGTGTTTCTAATAAAGTGGTCAGTTAGTAGAAGCACAGGGTAGGTGTTTCTAATAAAGTGGCCAGTTGGTGGAAGCACAGGGTAGGTGTTTCTAATAAAGTGGCCAGTTGGTGGAAGCACAGGGTAGGTGTTTCTAATAAAGTGGTCAGTTGGTGGAAGCACAGGGTAGGTGTTTCTAATAAAGTGGCCAGTTGGTGGAAGCACAGCGTAGGTGTTTCTAATAAAGTGGCCAGTTGGTGGAAGCACAGGGTAGGTGTTTCTAATAAAGTGGTCAGTTAGGTGGACAGTAACTCATATCTCATATCCGATTGTGCTCGTCCATCATTGTGGAGCTTCATTTTGTAGCCTCTCGTCTCAGAGCTGATAAACTGTCGTTGATTGCTCTTTAATTACGCTTCCTCTTAATCAGCCCGAGACTCCGGCGAGCTCGGGGAGAGATGAGTGTCTGAGTGGAGACGCTCACCTGCGATAAGGGATTGTTTTGCAGGCTGGGTGTTGAGGAGCCAGCAGTGAGAGGGCCGGCGTTGTGCTCGGCTGAGTGTTCGGCTGGAGAGCGTAATTAATAGTGAAAGCTGATAGAATCCTGACAAGATTTAATGAAGGAGGCAAAAGGCTCGATGCGCCGCAGGGACTCGAGATAGAGGAGCAATTACTGATTTTTAAAGCGATAGTTCGCCTTAAAACGCGAACTGCTAATAATGAATGAGATGCAGTGTGGCCGGTTAGAGTAACGATCATGGGGTCTGATACCTCATCATGGATTTTTCATTCACTGTTTGCTGTGTTAGATTAGCTGCATTTTTCAATGAGCTGCCCTTTTTAAAAAATCAGGCAAAAAGTGAACAACTCCAGACGTAGTCCATCATCAGCCAAAATGTACCATAAATGACATGAGCTTAATTTAGAATTTCTGCTGTCTGTCATTTCTGTTCAGTTTAATCCACTCAGAAGAACAAAGTGGAGGAAAAAAACCTCAAACCAAGTGTTTTAAAAAAATTTAGCAAATAAGAACTGGAGGTTAAGGTGGTGCGATGGGGCGATGGTGGAGAGCAAGAGGAGGACGGGCAGGAGCAGATAATCTGATCATATTACATGCTCACCTCGTCAACTCTTATAGCCTAAGACGAGTGTGAGGCTATCCCAAGCTTAAGATCACATATAAGAACTGAACATTTTCAAGAAAACCACTTGTTCTTAAATTTTTTCTTAAGTTGAGAAGATCTTTTTTATTTGTTCCACAGTGAGGAAATTCTTAGATAGCAAGACACTCAAGAAAAGAAAAGTAAGCAACTGAACTGTACCTAATAAAGGGGCCAGTGAGTGTATATTACTAAAGTAAAAAATAAGAGTAATACAATAACTAATTAATAATTATGTATATATACACATGTATAAATACAGCCTTTCACCCAGTGACCGCTGGGATAGGCGCCAGCATGCCCCCGTGACCCAGAAGGAGAAGCGGCTTAGAAGATGTATGTGATGTAAATAATTAAAACTGAAATATTTACACTGGTAGGACGTTTTGCCTGGATTTCACGTTGAGTTTGGCACATGAGGTGCTGATTTACGTTCCCCATGGAATGGCGAGGAGCGTCCATAGCGGAAAAAATCAGGTAAAGTAATGGATCTTAATAAGATGAAAGCCCAAAGTGAGCTGGAGCTGCTGCAGCAGGCTGACACTCGTCTTAAGAAAAGAAAATGAGATGGTTGTTAAGAAGCTGTTTGAGCAGTGACATGTTGAGTGAAGCTGAGAAAAAAACGCACGTTTAAGAAGATTTTCTTTCTTACGACACTTTCCTGACAAAGGAAAACCTAAAGGACCTTTACAGGTCACACTGAAAAGTGTGAACAGCCCAACACCAAAATCGGATTCGGGCCAGTTTTACCGGAAGTTTCTTTATAAAACAGAGTTCTGGTCCTGAAATCTGATTGGCTGAGCTGTGTTCTAAGCCGCTGTAAAACCCATGATATACCACGGATATGACCGCCTCAAAACAACCGAACATTGCATCCCTGCACCACGGCACGGAAACCTTGTGCTGGTAATGAAATAATTTTTGACTCTCAATTTTTTATAGAATTGGAATTGAGAATTCCAGTGAAACACCCACACTAGTGAACACACACTAGGGGGCAGCGAGCACACTGGCCCAGAGCAGTGGGCAGCCCTATCCACGGTGCCTGGGGAGCAGTTGGGGGTTAGGTGTCTTGCTCAAGGACACCTCAGTCATGGACTGTCAGCACTGGGGATCGAACCGGCAACCTTCCGCTCACAGGGCTGGTTCCCTAACCTTCAGCCCACGACTGCTCGAGCCTGTGACGGTGTACTGATAAAGTAAGAACCCATTTTTGTTTAAACTGAGGGGCTGACAACTTATGTTCTTAACTAGAACTCGGCTGGTCAGCTGGCTAACAGGCTAAAAGAGCCAACCCCATCATTAATATCACAGGCTTGAACTAAAGCACTGACGTTATGATCTACTGTAAATCGGCAGTATAAAAGTCTAAAAATGTCACATGGATGGATTACACACTTCAAATGCTCGTGTTTCAGTCAGAAGTCGCGTCCAATTCTAGCCTCTACAGCCAAACCGCACGTTATTTATCAAGTACGAATGTGGCTGAGACCTAAATCACTATTTCTTACGTGTATTTTGCTCTGTTGGGCTGCAGGATCCAGGATTTAAATCCCGACGTAGTGCACTATGTAGGGAGCAGGGCGCCATTGGTGGTGCTACATAAGACTCGCTGTGGTAATTTGGACCAAAAATACCAAAAAGCACCAAAAAGCGAGGGTTTTTGCATTAAACAATGCTTTATTCATTGTCGTATGACAAATAGTGAATGAAATGACCGTAATTGTCAGCGATGGGTGACCGAACGTTCTCCTCATTCAGCAGTCCATGGTTGCTTGGTAACAATACCATACTCTAAAAAGGCTACATTTCTTGGTGAAACACTTGATTATGTCGATTATTTCTAATAATAACTGAAATTATTTTCTGAGAAATTGTGTATTTTATATTTTATGTCGGCAGCTGTTTAATGAAAGCGGTAAACCAGTTGAGGCCGGGCGTTCGGGCGTTACTGGGATTTTATCACAGGGAACAGGTTTTTACGTACACTGCTTGGCGTCGTGCCTAACAACACCCTTCCCTGTGATAAAATCGCAGTGGCGCACGGCCTCTCAGGGTTTATCGCTTTAATAAACTGCTTTAAGGGCATTCTTCTCTCAGAAAAGCTAGTGAAAAAGCTAGTAAAACAGTTAGTGATGAGTGAAAGTGAACAGGGCTGATTACTGTTACTTCCCCAAGGTCGGCCGATTTATTCCTGTACGTCTTTTATTCACTGTTAGTTTTTGTGACGTGTCCCTCAAAAAGAAGCCTCACCGTCATCAAACCTCACCCAGGTGACTGATGTCCTATCGATTACAAGAAGGACCAGATTCCCAGCTCCTTCCTTTTCTCTAGTGCTGAGAGAGCGACAGATGGTGGTGATTCTGTTGGATCTGTTCCTCTCGGGGACACGGAGTCGTTCTCAGGTGTTTTTGTTACTGAAGAGCTGTTGAAGGTTCTCCAGACTCAGATTCTCCACTTCAATGCCTCTTCTTCTTCCTGTCGTCTCAGACCTCCCTCGCAGTGTTGTCTCCACGGAAACGGACAGGTCCTTTGTGTCTGTCCTCATCAGCTCCTTGTGTGTGTGAGTGTGTGTGTTTCTGCTTCGTATTTCTGACCTTGTGAGGACAAGATGATCCCACAGGCCTTTAGAGGCTGGACTCTTTTATCTCAAGGGGACAAATGAATGGCATTTTCATTAAATGTTCTTTATAAAGACATAACAACTACAACATGACATCACTACCTCAGACACATATATCTTAAAAGGGAATTCCACCCGTTTTCCAATTTCTTTTCATAATTCTGTTACAGACTCAGATGTCTTTACAGAGGTGGTGATAGGACATGACTGCAGCACAATTTACAGTCCAAAAGCACCAGAGACCCTAAATGTGTCTTCCGAGTATTATATGGAATGTCGATGATGGTGAAATAGTGGAAAATCTGAAATAATGTGTTGGTATGTACCTCTCCACCACGAGTCAGGCAGCAAACACTCAACTAGCTTTCTGTGAGGGACGTTTAAGAGGCCTTGAACTCTTCAGACGTCTGGTTCCTATCATCATCACTGTGATGCAATTCTGACTCGGTAAGTTTCTCTAGAACAGAGCGTTTCACACCAAACCATTCTGAATGACTATGTTTACATGTGTAATGATTTCATTATTCTCCCACTGGCATTAGAGCTGGAGCAGCACACTAAAAAAGCAGTTTTGGTTCTCAGGCAGTGCCTGTGAAAACCCAGCCCACCCCCACTACACCGATATCGTTCTAGCCTAAAGTCTTGCCTCTGGAAAAGGAGTCCCCAGAGAATCTCCCAGAGAATGAATCAGACAGATTTGCGGCTCCGCTGTAAGTCAGTGAGTCAGAGGAAGAATCTCCTCCACAATGAGGATAAAACAGCAGAAACACCAGACTTCAGTCTGGAAATAGATCAGACATCACAGCAGCATTACATCTGAGGGTGTCGCCCACAGTCACGCCATTACGTCTGATCACTGTTACACTGAGGGCATCACCCACAGTCACGGCATTACGTCTGATCACTGTTACACTGAGGGCATCACCCACAGTCACGGCATTACGTCTGATCACTGTTACACTGAGGGTGTCGCCCACAGTCACGGCATTACGTCTGATCACCGTTACACTGAGGGTATCGCCCACAGTCACGGCATTACGTCTGATCACCGTTACACTGAGGGTATCGCCCACAGTCACGGCATTACGTCTGATCACCGTTACACTGAGGGTGTCGCCCACAGTCACGGCATTACGTCTGATCACCGTTACACTGAGGGTATCGCCCACAGTCACGGCATTACGTCTGATCACCGTTACACTGAGGGTATCGCCCACAGTCACGGCATTACGTCTGATCACCGTTACACTGAGGGTATCGCCCACAGTCACGGCATTACGTCTGATTACCGTTACACTGAGGGTATCGCCCACAGTCACGGCATTACGTCTGATCACCGTTACACTGAGGGTATCGCCCACAGTCACGGCATTACGTCTGATCACCGTTACACTGAGGGTATCGCCCACAGTCACGGCATTACGTCTGATCACTGTTACACTGAGGGTATCGCCCACAGTAACGGCATTACGTCTGATCACCGTTACACTGAGGGTATCGCCCACAGTCACGGCATTACGTCTGATCACTGTTACACTGAGGGTATCGCCCACAGTCACGGCATTACGTCTGATCACCGTTACACTGAGGGTATCGCCCACAGTCACGGCATTACGTCTGATCACTGTTACACTGAGGGTATCGCCCACAGTCACGGCATTACGTCTGATCACTGTTACACTGAGGGTATCGCCCACAGTCACGGCATTACGTCTGATCACCGTTACACTGAGGGTATCGCCCACAGTAACGGCATTACGTCTGATCACTGTTACACTGAGGGTATCGCCCACAGTCACGGCATTACGTCTGATCACTGTTACACTGAGGGTATCGCCCACAGTAACGGCATTACGTCTGATCACTGTTACACTGAGGGTATCGCCCACAGTAACGGCATTACGTCTGATCACTGTTACACTGAGGGTATCGCCCACAGTCACGGCATTACGTCTGATCACTGTTACACTGAGGGTATCGCCCACAGTCACGGCATTACGTCTGATCACTGTTACACTGAGGGTATCGCCCACAGTCACGGCATTACGTCTGATCACTGTTACACTGAGGGTATCGCCCACAGTCACGGCATTACGTCTGATCACTGTTACACTGAGGGTATCGCCCACAGTCACGGCATTACGTCTGATCACTGTTACACTGAGGGTATCGCCCACAGTCACGGCATTACGTCTGATCACTGTTACACTGAGGGTATCGCCCACAGTCACGGCATTACGTCTGATCACTGTTACACTGAGGGTATCGCCCACAGTCACGGCATTACGTCTGATCACTGACAAAACATTTAAAATTTTCTATCACGCATCCCTCAGATGTCTCTAGGGACTCAATGTCCCAGAATCCCCAGGGGGAGCACATGGTTCTCAGTCTTCCGTCTTGCTCCAATCACCGCTCTCTGTTGCCTGAGTATTGACTGGTTACACCTGTTCTGGTATAGTTAGTTTAGTATAAAGCCTGGGCTTCTTGTTCAAGAGCTACTGAGCAGTTTTTCTCCTGTCTTTTGTGGTTTTTCTGTTTTTGGTCTCCGTTTGCTGTTTTGACTTTTGCCTTTTTGTCTTTGCCCTTTGGACTTTGGTTGCCTTGTTGTGTTTGTGTTTTTGTGTGTCTTAGCTATTCTGGATTCAACCTTTTCCTGCTTTTTGACCACAGTTTTTGATTTCGACTCAAACATTAAAATCTCACTCTCATTTTAACCGTGAGTGTCCGAGTTATTCTACCACGTTAAACCTTCAGTGTAAATTAATGTAAAGAGATTTTATTCTGAGCAATTCTGAAGCATTTCCATTGTATCATTCATCATGACGAAGCTTGTCCAATAGAACCCTAATGAAGCTCATTCAATGGAACTGAAGCCTGTCTCATAGAAGCCTCACAAAGCTTATCCCACAGAACCCTACCAAACCTTGTCCCTTAGAACCCTAACGAAGCCCATCTCATAGAACTCTAATGAAACTAATCCCATAGAACCCTATCAAACCTTGTCACAAAGATCCAAAGAAGCCCATCCCTGATGAAGCTTGTCCAATAGAACCCTAATGAAGCTCATTCAATGGAACCTTAACGAAGCCTGTCTCATGGAAGCCTCACAAAGCTTATCCCACAGAACCCTACCAATCTTTGTCCCTTAGAACCCTAATGAAGCTTGTCCAATAGAACCCTGATGACTATATGTAAGTTTATGTGCAATTGTCTTGCTACTGCACTGCAATTTCCTTCGGGATCAATAAAGTTCTATCTGTCTGTCTGTCAGTCAGTCAAGCCCATCTCATAGAACCCTAACAAAGCTTGTCCCATAGAACCCTAACAAAGCTTGTCTCATAGAACCCTAACAAAGTTTGTCTCATAGAACCCTAACAAAGCTTATCCCACAGAACCTTACCAAACTTTGTCCCTTAGAACCCTAACAAAGCTTGTCCCATAGAACCCTGCCGAACCTTGCCCCAAAGAACCCGATGAAGGCCATCTCATAGGAACCTAACACATCTTCTTGCATGTACTGTTGGAAGCTCCGCTGGCAGCGCAGCGGCAGTGTCCCAGTCCGTGAGCTGCGCTTTTCCTTTTGGCCCATTAATCTGTGTATAATCACAGCCTTTCCCCTTTAGGCTTGTTATCATGATGGCATATTGACGCACTGTTCAGGCACCGTGAGGGTCAGTGGTAGAGCCCGCCGTGCTCCAGTGGGCTCTGCCCTTTTGTAAATTCATTGTCTCGTATTGTTTTAATTGCCGCTTCTCTGCTCTGCCCCTCTAATGACTGTGACGTTGTGTTTTCAGGCTGTCTCTTTGAGGATGATCTATGCGAGCCGTATGAAGTTTGTGCCAATGGTGAGTAGATCCTGCATGACTCGTTTTTTCTTTATGCATAAGTTACCGGCTCAGAACGCACTCATTAGGCGGGGAAACGGCTGATGGTGGGGAAAAAAAAGCTACTTTACCACTGCACCCCCCCCCCCCTCCCTCCCCTAAACCCCCCTGAGACCTAGGAAACCGTCTGAGGAAGTCTGCAGTGAGGCGATAGAGGCTGACTATTGATCTATATAGTGGCTTTAGGCCCCTGTAGTTCACTTGTTGTAGCTGGAAGCTGTTTTCATTAACTGCCCCTCAAAAGTTTGGGGACGGCTGCCCAAACTTTTATTGTTGCTGTCCCAAATCCAGAACTTGCTTTTCTACGTTGTGCCTGTTTATGATGGTGATGGTTTGTGTTGATTGAGTTGGCCTAACATTTCATTTCATCATAGGTCAGACCTCATGCAGGAGCGCCAAACAGCGCTTAACATGCTTGAAAGTTTTGTGTATTTTATGTATTTAGTCGCTTCCTCTGACTGGGGTTTGTAGTGGGCTCTTTACTATGATTGATTTGATGTGATTTTGCCTTCTTTTGGCTAAACGCATGGGAATATGTTGTGCTGTTTAATGATTATGGCATTTTTTTTAACATTATGCTTTGCAAAATTTAACAACAGACTTTTTAAAAAATATATTTGGTTGTAGTTTGTTCTCTGCCTTCTCAGGAGTGAGAACATGTGGATTTGGTTGTTTTTGGACAATTGTTTCATAGCAAATTGCCCAGAGAATGTTGAATGTCCAATGTCCCAATATGGAACTAACTTTATCAAGCAAACGACGTTTCTTATCTACATTAAAAACCTAAGAACAATAGCACAAGGTTCTGTGTTATCAAGGCCCAATCCCATTACTTATTTCTACCCTTGCCCCTTGTTTTTGACTGTCTTCTTGCAGCTTGTAACTGAGTTAGAAGGGGTAGTGTCTGAAATATTCTCCTAATAAATGGGACCCTCAAATGAAAAGAGCATCACTTCATTAACAGCTACTAGCGCCGCTCTGTAGGCGACCCTGCCCGTCTGCAGAGACAGCAGAGGAGGGGAAAGTTCAGCTCCTCACTGCTGGGCTTTAGTTACATTTAGGGCATCATACGCCTTCAAAGAGGGGGCAATTATTTAATATCGTCCACCCCTAATTCTTCAGCGATGTGAAGCTGAAGTCAGATATTCTCCAGATTCCTGTTCAAATTTGATCAGATGCCCGAACCACCTCAGCTGGCTCCTCTCAGTGCCGAGGAGTAGCAGCTCTACTCCGAGCTCCTCCCGGATGACCGATGCTCCTCACCCTATCGAATAGTGTAGCCCTCCACCCTGCACTGCTGCACAGGCAGTGGCAGATTGCAGGGGGACCCTTGGCGGCCTAGGCCCTTGCGGCAGAAACTGGCCCTTGGCAAATTAAATAATTGCAATTTGTTATTTTATTTGAAAGCTCCAGTCGTTTTTTTGGTAGTTGCAGTGATTTTAGTTTGTTATTTTTCCTTTTTAAGGCTGTATTAATCTGTTTAACTTCAACAGATCTGTAGTTCAGTCGGAGGAGTCACTCTGTTTCCGCCTGTTCACGCTGACCACGCTTCAGCGGCTCTCAATCACTTCATTAATAACGTCTCCGTACCTGTGAGATTTCCCTGCTGAGGTGGTTTATACAGAGAGAGCGTAAACCAGTAAGAACAGAGAGGAAAACTTTTAATTAGAGCAGTGCAGTGAGGGGTGGAGAGAGCTCAGCCGGCTGCTTTGAGACTCCACAGCTCCCCTCAAAAATCCATCATAACGTGGCAATGAACTGGTTAACAGTGCGTCTGGACCGTTTATGACGCAGACTGCAAGTGTTCTTAGCGGAGTGGGGAAGGTTGTCCCATAGAATCCCAACAAAGCCTGTCCTGTAGAACCCTAACGAAAATCATCCTATAGAACCCTAACAAAGCTTGTCCCATAGAACCCTCACAACGCTCATTCCATAGAACCCTAATGAAGCTCGCTCCCTAGAACCTTAAGGAAGCTTGTTCCATAGAACCCTTATGATGCCATAAAACCCTAACGAACCCTAATGAAGCATACTCAATAGAACCTTACTGAAGCTAAACCCATAGAACCTCTGAACCTCACAGTATAGCACCCTGCACATCATGTACAGTGTTACTGAAGCTCTTTCTTTAGAGCCCTACTGAGGCACGTTCACTAGAAGGAGAAAGAGAGAGAAAAGAAAGGGATAAAAGAGAGAGAAAGAAGAGAAAATGGATAGAAAAAGACAAGGGGATATAAGGAGAACAGTGAAAATGAAAGAAAAGCTAGAGAGAGAGAAAGTAAAGAGGGCGATAATCTACAGAAGTGTTGTAGAGAAGTCAAATCTCTTTTCCCTCCTTCTGTTCTTCCCTCCCTCTTTTCTTCCCTCTCTCATTCTTCCCTCCCTTTGCTCGTCCCTCCCTTTGTTCTTCCCTCCTTCTGTTCTTCCCTCCCTCTTTTCTTCCCTCTCTCATTCTTCCCTCTCTTTGTTTATCCCTCCCTCTGTTCTTCCTTCTCTCGTTCTTCCCTCCCTCTGTTCCTTTCTTTATCCATTCTTTCCTTTCTCTGTTCTTCCCTCCCTTTGTTCTTCCCTTTCTCGTTCTTCCCTCTCTCAATCTTTCCTCCCTCTGTTCCTTTCTTTATCCATTCTTTCCTTTCTCTGTTCTTCCCTCTCTTTGTTTATCCCTCCCTCTGTTCCTTTCTTTATCCATTCTTTCCTTTCTCCGTTCTTCCCTCTCTTTGTTTATCCCTCCCTCTGTTCTTCCCTCTCTCATTCTTCCCTCCCTTTGTTCTTCCCTCCCTTTGTTCTTCCCTCCCTCTGTTCCTTTCTTTATCCATTCTTCCCTTTCTCAGTTCTTCCCTCTCTTTGTTTATCCCTCCCTCTGTTCTTCCCTCTCTCTGTGCTGCTCTTTATCAGTTGTACTGAATGGTGGTCTTCCTGCTGTCATTCCGGTGGGCTCACTCCCAGTGGAAGGCTTTGTCTTGTGAACAGATGAATAGGTTTAACTAAGTGGTGCTGAAGGAACATGTGAGATTAGTTGGTAATTGGTCCATCCATCCATCCATCCATCGACCCATCCATCCATCCATCCATCCATCCATCCATCCATCCATCCATCATACCGTTTTTACTGTAATTAATATCTGTGTAAAGGTCGTTATTGCTGTGATTATAACTGTTAGCCAGTGTTTACTCCTCAGACTCCGCTTCAGCAGACCAGCCTCTGCTCTACCACAGTGAGGTGAGGACCCAGAACTAGGACAGGAGAGTGGACAGAAAGGTCTCTAATGGACTTAAATGGACTTTAATACCTCTGACCTACTCCTGTGGCCAGGATTGGCCTGCTGTTAAAGAGCTTCACCAGTGAAACGACAGAAATAGCAAAACCACAGCCTGGCATCGTGTCAGGTGCTCTTCACTGTTCAGGAGTGCAGACCACAGTAATGTATGTTCACCAGCTGTTTTCCAGCTGTTTCCTACGGCAGGTCTGTAAGACTTTATTTAGCATAGAGTAGCAGCACACTAAACAATGTAATTGTAAACTAATCTAAAGGATCATTGTTTCAAAGTGACGTACTCTGATTACTTTCCATAACTTTTGGATTATTTGTCTTTCATAAAATTAAATAAATAAAAAAACAAGACTTTTTCCACCCAGAAAAGGTTTATCCACTCTTTACATTTGACATTTGTACTTAAATTCAAAAATCCCGTTTTCTAAAACTGTACATCTTAAAAAAATGGTTCTTTAAGGGGTCTTTACTAAAGAAAATGGTTCTACATGGAACCATAAAGACTCAAAGATCCTTTGCATGCTTAAAGGGTTTATTGCATCATGAAAAGGTTCTTCGGATTAATGGAGAACGTGCTGTAGATGGTTCTGTATAGAACTTTCTGGCCTCAGGTGCCAGAATGTAACTGCATCATTTAAAATGGAACAGGAAAATTGAAGCACCAGAATGTAACTGCTGCACCATTTAAGGTGGAATAGGAAACTCTGAAAAAGAAACTGGTGAATAGGAAGCCTTGGAAGATTTGTACTGGATAAAAATCACTCAAATTACAGCACGTCCTCATGTAACACAAATCCAGCTAAAATAGGGCTGAAGTTAATCTTGTTGTAACTGTCTACTGCAGTATTTTGGGTTGAAATGAAATACTTATTATGGGTTCCTGGTGGCTCTTGAGGCATTTTGCCTTCCAGTTTTGCCAGTACGTGAAATGCATGTTTACTTGGATTAAGATCTTGTGATTGAGATCATGTGGCTGCAGAACGTTCCACTTTTTAGCTTCAAAAAAGTCTTGGGTTTTGAATCAAGCACCGTCTAATGAATTTTGAAGCATTGACATCAGCAGTCCTGATATCATGAATGAATAAGAAGGGGACCGGTTCCATTGGCAGCCATACATGCTCTCGTATTATTAACACTACCTCCACCATGCTTCACATATGAGGTGGTGTGCTTTGGATAATGAGTTTTTCCTTCCTAATATCCATATTCCTCTCTTCCCATTATTCTGGTTCATTTATTTTTCTCCTCTGTCCATAAGATGCTGTTCCAGATTGTTCAGGCTTATGTTTAGATGTTTTTTTGGCAAACTCTAATCTGGTTTCCCCATTTTTGAGGCCTACCAGTGATTTAAATCTTGTGGTAAGCCTTCTATGTTTACTCTGGGTATTCAGTGTTCTTGTGATTGTTGACTTTGACACTCATACTCTTACCTTCTGAAGGATGTTCTTGATCTGGTCAACTGTTTTGAAGTTTTTTCCACTAGTCTAAGAATTCTGTCATCCACCACCGTTGATTTCCATGGTCTTTCTGTGTCTCTTTGTGTCTCTGAGCTCACTAATGTGCTTTTTCTTTTTTAGTGTGGCCACATAAACCAAGTAGTTGTTTTTGCTATCTCTCTGATGGGTTTGTGTGGCTTGTTTACAGCAACGGGCTGCAGATATCAAATGCAAATAACACAGTTGAAATCTTTTAAGTGAAACAGGGAATAACAAACACCTGAACATGGAACAGCTGAGAATCTAATTGTGTAATTACTTTTGAGCCCCTAAAATAGAGGGGGGCTATGTATGAAAAGGGTTGTTATTCCTTCACTGCTCACTCAATTTGGATGTGATTAAAGCCGAAAGTCTGCACTTTGCACTCAGATATGCTGTTGTATCCAGCTAAAATCTCAATAAGTCAACATCCAAATATACACGATATTGCCAAAAGTATTCACTCGTCTGCCTTCACACTCATATGGACTTGAGTGACATCCTGTTCTTAATCCAGAATTCCAGAAGCTCATTTGTGAGGTCAGACACTGATGTTGGACGAGAAGGCCTGGCTCACAGTCTCCGCTCTAATTCATCCCAAAGGTGTTCTATGGGGTTGAGGTCAGGACTCTGTGCAGGCCAGTCAAGTTCTTCCACACCAAACTGGCTCATCCACGTCTTTATGGACCTGCTTTGTGCACTGGTGCACAGTCATGTTGGAACAGGAAGGGGCCGTCCCCAAACTGTTCCCACAAAGTTGGGAGCATGAAATTGTCCAAAATCTCTTGGTGCTGAAGCTTTAAGAGTTCCTTTCACTGGAACTAAGGGGCTGAGCCCAACTCCTGAAAAACACCCCCACACCATGATCCCCCCTCCACCAAACTTTACACTCGGCACAATGCAGTCAGACAAGTACCGTCTCCTGGCAACCGCCAAACCCAGACTCGTCCATCGGATTGCCAGACGGAGAAGCGTGATTGGTCACTCCAGAGAACAGGTCTCCACTGCTCTAGAGTCCAGTGTCGGCGCTTTACTCCACTGCATTCCACGCTTTGCATTGCGCTTGGTGATGTAAGGCTTTGATGCAGCTGCTCAGCCATGGAAACCCATTCCATGAAGCTCTCTACGCTGTTCTTGAGCTGATCTGAAGGCCACATGAAGTTTGAAGGTCTGTAGTGATTGACTCTGCAGAAAGTCGGTGACCTCTGCGCACTATGCCCCTCAGTTGCTGTCGTTCCCAATCGCTTCCACTTTTGTTATAATCCCACTGACAGTTGACTGTGGAATATTTAGTAGTGAGGAAATTTCACGACTGGACTTGTTGCACAGGTGCCGTCCGACGCTGGAATTCACTGAGCTCCTCATTATTTCGTATCGCCCACCCCTAATTCTTCACCAGTTTCTTATTCGAACGTTCCTGTCCCACCTTAAATGGTGCAGCAGCTCTGATTCCTGAGGTACCAGAATGTAACTGCTGCACCATTTAAGGTGGAACAGGAAATTTTGCTAGCTAGCTACTGAAACATTAGCATACTACTAGTGTTTTTTATGTATTTTTTTTTGCTTTTTATGAAAAAAAGGACCATAATACATCAACAGCTTTAATATAATACAAAATTTATTGTAATCTTTTAACAGAGAAACTCACATTTGTGGGTTTCTTTAGTCGTTCAGCCCTCTTGCCTTTTCAGTCTGTTTGGAGTGCCTCTGAAAAACCTCCGTTTGGACGGCCCTGTAGCCCTAACACTCCGCCCTTCCCCTCTATCTCAACAAATATCAAAACACCCTGCCCCTAGATGCGAACATACAAAGCAGAGGGGTAGGTCTGGGTGGAGGGGGCGAGGGGTGATATCGGATTGGGTCTGAACGTGGGGGGTTGATGTCCAGGCCATTTGTTTACATAGAAATCAAGGCAAGGCTCAGTTACAGAATTCATGATGAAAGAAAGACATTTGAAGTCTCTCCTCCTCCAGAAGGACATTGATGATTCTGCAGACCTCCTGCTGGTTGGTAGATGCTGTTCTGAATGAGCAGCTCTCCATGTAGCGCTCAAAGACTGGCGCAGGCCGATAGGCCGTTAAGTTTGTGTGGGTGTTAACTACTCTGTGTGGATATTAGTCAAACTCTCAGCTTAGACTTCCACCAGTTTATCTGCATTAGCAGGAAGAAAGGCCATGTTGCCATGTAGACGATCGATCGTCGTGTTTCTGAAATCCACCCTCACTGTGGGTTCAGCAGGCGGATCGATGGGTCACACGTTGGTTCTAATAAATCCAGCAAGTGCAGCAGCACGTACGCTATGAATGGTGATGAATATCGGGAGCACTGGGAAGAGTTTTGTCTCCTGAATTAATAATAAATTAGAAGAACATGTCATCGACACGTCCATCCGTCGTTCATTGTAATAATTGTTTATTGGCACGGAGTTAATATCTACCTGAAAGCTGTGGTGGGTGGAAGGCGTGGTTGTTGTTATTTGAGTCATTATGTCATTATGACTGAGTTAACCAGTGTTTTCACTTCTCGTTTCTGTTCTGTCCACTCTCCGCTCCGCAGTGTGGTGCGGAAACAAAGCAATCTTGAGCAGGAATTGAAACGAAAGGTCTCTAATAGACTCTAATGGACTTTAATGTTCTAGTGGCTGGAGGTCTCCAGCTTTTAACTTAAGAGTTGTTAATCAAAAACAAACAAAACAAATTACACTGTTTTTCTGCCTCACTCCAAATGTAGTCACTCAGACGAGACGTCCGAAACGTCTTTAGTTTTGCGGTGGAGCTACGAGGCGTTTAAGTAATGATTAGTGGTAGTAAACAGTGTAAACACTCAGTAGTCAATATTGTCCAGAAATGCATACCAAACTGCAGAAACGGCATTGTGATGTCATATTGAAGGCATTTGCATATGCCTGCCTCTTTAGTCTGCTGCCGTTTAGCCCCGCCCATTCAGCCTACGGCAGTTTAGCCCCGCCTATTTCCTTTGTAGTGATGTGGAGGGCTTTTCAATCAGACAGTCTGTAGCAGAGTTACTGAAGATGTGGAGAAGTAGCTAAACACTGTGCTGTTCCTGACTGTCGGGAAGCAAGCCGATCACTGCATCCTTTCAAAGGATCCAAGCATCTGAAAGGAGTGGCTGTGGTTTATTTTTCCCCACATTTCAGGATTTCAGGCTGAGCCAAACAGTTTGTTCTGTACATAAGTGGGCAATTCATTTAATATCAGATACAATATATGGGCAAAAGTATTGAGACACTTTACACTTACAGGAGCGTTTATGAATCCCATTCTAAATCCATAGGCTTTAATATGGAGTTGATCCCCTTTGCAGCTTTAACAGCTTCCACTCTTCTGAGAAGCTTCCTACAAGATTTTGGAGAGTGTCTATAGCATTGTTTTGCCCATTCGTCCAGAAGAGCATTTGTGAGGTCAGAGACTGAAGTTGGACAAGAGGGCCTGGATCACAATCTCAGTTCTATCTCTTCCCAAAGGTGTTTGATGGGGTTAAGATCAGGGCTCTGTGAGGGCCAGTCAAGATCTTCCACACCAAACTCACCCAGTCAGGCCTTTATGGAGCTGCTTTTTCCACTGGGGCTCAGTCATGCTGGAATAGAAAAGGCTCTTCTCTAAACGTTCCAACAAAGTCGGAAGTGTCCAATTGTCCAAAATCTCTTGGTGCTGAAGCATTAAGATTTCCCTTCACTGGAACTACGGGTTCTAGGCCAACCACTGAAAAACAACCCCAAACATTATCCTTCCTCCACCAAACATTACAGCTGGCACAGTGCAGTCAGGCAGGTAACGTTCTCCTGGCATTCGCCAAACCCAGACTCGTCCATCAGACTGCCAGATAGAGAAGTGTCATTTGTCACTCCACAGAATGTGTTTCCATTGCTCCAGAGTCCAGTGGTGGTGTTTGACACCACTCCATTTGATGCTTAGCATTGTGCTTGGTGATTTTAAGGCTTTCACAAAGCTGCTTGGCCTTGGAAACCCTGCCATGAAGCTCCCGGCGCAGTTTTTGAGCTGATGTTGATGCCAGAGGATCTGCAGTTATTGAGTCAGCAGAGCATCGGTGACTTTTATGCTCTACGTTTCTCAGCACTCGGCAACCCACTCTGTAGCTTTACGTTATCTGACACTTCATGACTGAGTTGCTGTGCTTCCTGAAGGCTTCCACTGTTCAGTAACACCACTCACAGTTGTTTGTGGGATATCTACAAGCAAACTGTGGCATCTTGTTACAGCACCACCCTCGAATTCAGTGAGCTCTTTAGAATGACTCATTATTTTACAAATGCATGTAAAGGCAGACTGCATGGCTAGCTGCTTGATTATGTACACCTGTGGCAAAGGGACTGAATGAAACACCTGAATCCAATGATTTAGAGGTGAGTCCCACTAATTTTGTCCATATAGTCGTCCAGTTTTTCAGTCAGTATTGATGAGGCCAGTGATGAGGCTCGTTAAGCCTGCACCTGTCGTTAGAAATCTTGGTGTTTTACTCGACTCATCACTTAATTTTGATCTGCACATCAAGTTCCTCACCAAGACTGCATTCTCCTGCATTCCGACCGTTCCTGTCTGATAAAGATGCCAAAACTCTGCTTCTCTCCTTCATTATGTGCCGCATGGACTATTGTAACTCCCTCTTTGTTGGTCTCCCTGTAAAGTCTGTCCAAAAGCTACAGTACATTCAGAGCTCTGCAGCTGGAGTTCTCACCCACACTAAGCGTTCAGCTCATATTACCCCCGTTCTCTCTCAGCTGCACCGGCTGCCGGTCCCGTCCCGTACAAACTTTACAATCTTACTACTCACTTTCAAAGCTTTGCATAATCTTGCTCCCCCTGCCTCAGAGAGCTGCTGACCTCTTACACTCCCTCTCGCTCTCTCAGGTCTTCTTGCAGTAACTTACTTGCTGTTCCAGCACCAGACTCTCCACTTTGGGAGGGAGGTCTTTCAGTACCACGGCCCCCAAACTCTGGAATTCTCTTCCTCAGTCCCTCAGGGAGGCTCTTCTCTTTCCTCTTTCAAAGCTGACTTAAAGACTTTTCACTTTAATGCACATTTTTCTTCCTATTCCACTGCGTAGACCCCCCAGGATACACCCTGGACAGGTCACCAGCCCATCGCAGGGCAGACAGACAGACGGCAGCACGGTGGCGTGGTGGGTAGCGCTGCTGCCTTACAGCGAGAAGGGCCTGGGTTCGATTCCCCGGCCGTGTGACCGGGGTCCTCTCTGTGTGGAGTCTGCATGTTCTCCCCGTGTCTGCGTGGGTTTCCTCCAGGTTCTCTGGTTTCCTCCCACAGTCCAAAGACATGCTGAATTGCCCCTGGGTGTGAGTGATAAATGTAACTTATTATTATTATTATATAGTGTATGTTTAACAAGCAGGGTGGGGAAGGTGTGTCCTGAAGGTGATATGTAAATTTGATGAATTTGGAAATTCATGGAATTTTATAATCAATGATATTTAGACTCAGCAAAGTATGTGGACACGTTTTGTCCAAGAGAAAATTCTCAGGCCGTTTTAATTGATCCAGAAAGCCTTATGTATTGGTTTTATAATTATTATTTTATTTAGAGTGATTATTGTTATCATTATTGTCTGTGTTCCATTAGTTATATAACCAGCCCATCCAGTCACATTTATCCATTCAGCGTATTTTTATGAATAATTCTGCATCAATAACGCTGAATTGATCCAATAACATTGCGTAACACTGAGGTTTCGCGTTGCACTGAATCGTTTTCCTAAAGAACTGTAATGTAACCGAACGGAATGGTCAGAGATTTGCAGCTCTGTCTCAGAGTGACCGTGAGCGCCTGGATCTGTGACAGCGTTTATTCTGGAGACGTGGGAGCAGGTATTGACTCTCACTGTGGATACAAACAGCGCCGGTCTAAACAGTAACAGGCTTCATCAACACTGTCAGATGGCTATTGATTTTCCTCAGTGTGTGTGTGTGAGGCTTGTTTTCATACATTTTCGGGACAAAACTCTCCTGCATTTTCCTGACCCTCCCTCACAATGTGAGTCCAGGCAAAATGAACCCAGCATAACAAATGCTAGAGAACAAATAACCTTACACTTAAAGTTGCACACACTCCACTTACTGTATAGCTGCACTCTGTAGTTCTACAGTTACAGACCGTAGTCCATCTGTTTCTCTGATACTCTGTTACCCTGTTCTTCAGTGGTCAGGACCCCCATGGGAATAATTCTGCACTGCTATGTCTGATCCACTGAGACCAGCGCAACACTGGTTGTGCAGTGTTACTGCGGTGCTGAGAATGACCAACCACCCAAACAGTACCTGCTCTGTGAGGGTCCATGGGGGTCCTGACCACTGAAGAACAGGGTAACAGAGTATCAGAGAAACAGATGGACTACAGTCTGTAACTGTAGAACTACAGAGTGCAGCTATACAGTAAGTGGAGCTGATAAAGTGGACAGTGAGTGTAGAAACGAGGAGGTGGTCATGATGTTACGCCTGATTGGTGTATATATGACAATGTTTTGACATCGTAGAAACCCAAATGTGTGTAAATCTTAAGGGTCAAAACCACGGAGGGGGAGATATTTAATCCTTTCTGTGTTTTTAGCAGCTCGACCTCGGAGGCGTCAGTATTGTCTTGTTATCGGTTTTCCTGCTCCCGTGCTGCCGGTTCTGATCTCTGCCTGTGTCTGATAGGATTCACTCGGAGAGCCCGGCTAATCAAGCCTCTTTATAAGCATTTCACTTCTGATTTATTTGTTCCGGTTCGGTTGTCGACTGTTTAATTTTCTGCTCTGGCGCCGTGTCCCGCTGGGAATAATAATTGCGGGAGCAGTTTCAGCCCCCAGGCCTTCAGACCGAGAGCTTTACACAGCCAGACTGGCTCTACAGCGCCATCTAGTCAGCCTCTTTAACGCTGCATCCGACCAGACACAGCACAGGTTGGGAACATCTAAAGACTGAGCTCTTCACAATGTTTATAATGAGTGTGCTTTCTTTGTTAGTTTGCAATAACTTCATCGTGTTAAAGCCAGAGCAGGTTAGTTTATATGAAAAACTATATCATGTCATTAATATGACAGTGAATTAGAGACGATGCTGGATGGGAATAATGCCAAAGACCCCTTATTGTAATAGCAGCACTCAGACCTTTCGGGTGCTTAAACTACCTTTGGACCAAAGAGGGAAGGGTTTTAATATGTGCTCTTACCAACAATGTGGAAAGGAAAAAACATGATTCTGCTGCTGTTCATGCTGAGGAAGATACTTTAATGAAAGCTGAAGATGATCACAGAGCTGCTTTATGACAACAGAAACTTTGAGGGGTTTTCAGCTTTCTTGTGATATTTGAAATGAAATGTGTATCCTTGTCACAAGCTTTTCCAGGGATTACACAGTCTAAAACATCCACTAGTGGGCGCTGTGTGTAACTGTCAACCAGTGAGGACAGTGCTTGAAATACAGTGGGGCTAAAACCTGGAGGGGAGAATCAGTTTTCTGTTAGAAAGTCCTGGAAATATTACAATTTCAACTGCTAGCTGCGTAAAACTGCTCCAACACAGGCTCAAAAGCCAGACTAGGTAGGTTTCAAGAACCGCCGTCTCTGATAGGAAAGGGCCATTTGATTGACATGCAAAACAACCCATCACAGAACGTTTAGGGCGGGGAACTCTGGTCCTGGAGGGCCGGCTTCCTGCCCAGTTTGGTGATTGACCTGCTCAGGCACGCTCGATTAAAATCTTCAGCTACTCTCCAGGTTTGGCTGCTGTGTGAGACCCGGGAAATCGGCAAACTGGGTGGGACTCTGAGCCTCAGTTCCTCACCCCTGGGTTAATAGGACATGCCAGTAACAAGAAACGGTAACGCATAACATCTTATATAAACACTTCATAACATCTTATATAAACACTTTATAACATCTTACATAAACACTTCATAACATCTTACATAAACACTTCATAACATCTTATATAAACACTTCATAACATCTTACATAAACACTTCATAACATCTTACTTAAACACTTCATAACATCTTATATAAACACTTCATAACATCTTACATAAACACTTCATAACATCTTATATAAACACTTCATAACATCTTACATAAACACTTCATAACATCTTATATAAACACTTCATAACATCTTGCATAAACACTTCATAACATCTTATATAAACACTTCATAATATCTTACATAAACACTTCATAACATCTTACATAAACACTTCATAACATCTTATATAAACACTTCATAACATCTTACATAAACACTTCATAACATCTTACATAAACACTTCATAACATCTTATATAAACACTTCATAACATCTTACATAAACACTTCATAACATCTTATATAAACACTTCATAACATCTTATATAAACACTTCATAACATCTTACATAAACACTTCATAACATCTTATATAAACACTTCATAACATCTTACATAAACACTTCATAACATCTTATATAAACACTTCATAACATCTTGCATAAACACTTCATAACATCTTATATAAACACTTCATAATATCTTACATAAACACTTCATAACATCTTACATAAACACTTCATAACATCTTATATAAACACTTCATAACATCTTACATAAACACTTCATAACATCTTATATAAACACTTCATAACATCTTATATAAACACTTCATAACATCTTACATAAACACTTCATAACATCTTATATAAACACTTCATAACATCTTACATAAACACTTCATAACATCTTATATAAACACTTCATAACATCTTACATAAACACTTCATAACATCTTATATAAACACTTCATAACATCTTACATAAACACTTCATAACATCTTACATAAACACTTCATAACATCTTATATAAACACTTCATAACATCTTACATAAACACTTCATAACATCTTAAATAAACACTTCATAACATTTTACATAAACACTTCATAACATCTTACATAAACACTTCATAACATCTTATATAAACACTTCATAACATCTTACATAAACACTTCATAACATGTTCATGAACCTTTAAATCAACACTCATAAAGCGTGCATGTTTTACATGATATTAATATGGACTACTGTGTCATTTTACTGAAAGGCATTTTTCAAAATAAAAGTTCTGATCTTTTTATTTTGAAAAACTGTTATTTTCAGCAAAGCTCCTCATTTCTGGGCAGAGAAAAGAAAAATGACCTGCAAAGCAACAAATGCTTGGAAAAAAAACAGATGATGTGGAAGTGAAAGTCCAGCTGAAACATGCCTGAGTGTCAAAGCACTTAATGACCACAGCGATAAAGACAGCTGTCCAGAAATTAGTCGTTTTACTGGAAATAATATACGTTTTCAAAAAAATGAAGGTTTTTATTTTTAAAAATGTCTCAATAAAATGACGTAGCAGTCCATATTAATATCTTGTAAAACGTGTACATTTTCTTAATGTTGGACATTCATGAAGTAAAAGTAGTTCATAAACATCAATTAACAGGTTATGAAGTGTTGTCCACTACTTTTCTGAATGACCAGTCCACTTTTCTGCGTGACCAGTCCACTTTTCTGCGTGACCAGTCCACTTTTCTGAATGACCAGTCCACTTTTCTGTGTGACCAGTCCCCTTTTCTGAATGACCAGTCCACTTTTCTGCATGACCAGTCCACTTTTCTGCGTGACCAGTCCACTTTTCTGCGTGACCAGTCCACTTTTCTGAATGACCAGTCCACTTTTCTGTGTGACCAGTCCCCTTTTCTGAATGACCAGTCCACTTTTCTCAATGACCAGTCCACTTTTCTGTGTGACCAGTCCACTTTTCTGCGTGACCAGTCCACTTTTCTGAATGACCAGTCCACTTTTCTGAATGACCAGTCCACTTTTCTGAATGACCAGTCCACTTTTCTCAATGACCAGTCCACTTTTCTGTGTGACCAGTCCACTTTTCTGCGTGACCAGTCCACTTTTCTCAATGACCAGTCCACTTTTCTGAATGACCAGTCCACTTTTCTGAATGACCAGTCCACTTTTTTGAATGACCAGTCCACTTTTCTGCGTGACCAGTCCACTTTTCCAAATGACCAGTCCACTTTTCTGCGTGACCAGTCCACTTTTCTGAATGACCAGTCCACTGCTTTTCTGATTCACTAGTCCAGTTCTTTTCTAATGGAGTGTCCACTATGTGACTGATTAGTGGACTATTAAAAACGAACAGTCAGGCAACCCCTACTTAGTGTTTTCATTCATGAAGGGAAATAAAAACAGCTTGAGCTGCATTCATAACCGAGTCAGAAGATCCGGCTGGAAGAAAAAACAAACAAACAAACTTTTAAACGGCCCTCAGACGCATCATTCCCCACTTGGAAAGTCAGACCTGCAATTCTGGGACATCATGGCAGCGCCCACAGAATAAGAAATAAGCCTGATTTGAAGTTTTTGTGGGAAACCTTCAAGTTCTTATTTGTGTATGAAATGCTGTTTTTCCAAGGGTAACGCCAGGGGCAGGTATCAATATTTGATGAGGAAACTTCCAGAAGAAGTGGACAGTTGAGTGAAACTCGGCAAAGCTTTGATGGATTAAAAGCGAAAAGGCTCTTAAGACTTTCCAAGCAAGAATCCTTTTCTTTAAACCATAGAAGCCCAATTGACTGAGGATCATGTTCAAATCATTCAAAACGACAATAAAACAAAAGGCGCTGCTGACCAGGCTTCTGCAGACGTCGGCCTGAGCCGCTGGAACGCGCTGGATCTGAGGTGGAGTGAATGCAGTGGGAGCAAATACAGACTTCATTTTCTCTCAGCTCATTTGAGGCCCCTCAGACGCTACGAATTGCCCTGTGCACGATCGACTCATCCACTTCACACAAATCTCCCGTCCAATTATAGAGCGTTCCACATGATTAGAAATCAAAGCGAATAGCTCTGGAAGAGCAAGGTGGAGACGGGGAGTTAAGTGATTGGAATGTCATCATCTCAGCTGAGATACTGGAGCCGTGGCAATATAAAGTTTTAAAGAACTTTAATAACGGGAGAGAAGTGCATTTAGAAATGTGAACTTATTCTGTGCAGTGGTCTTTCCCTATTGTGTGATGGGGCTGTCAGCCGATGTGTTACTTCACATCAATGTTGTCGGAACAAAACCTCAGATCTCCAGAATGGTCACTTTACAGGAGAAGGAAAAAACCTACTTTAATTTTAATGCAAGTCAATGGAACCAGAAGTTTTTTGTAGTAATTCTGGGCCGTTTCTTTTGGTCCATTCATGTTGAATTTTGTTGTTAAAGGAGGTTCTAACACCAGTAGTTGCATTTTCCACTGACGCACTGTTTCATTTCAATCTGCATCACATCTTGAATGGCCAGCCATTTCATCAAAACCACCTCTTCACTGTCCACTTTATCAGCTCCACTTACTGTATAGCTGGTCTTTGTAGTTCTACAGTTACAGACTGTAGTCCATCTGTTTCTCTGATACTCTGTTACCCTGTTCTTCAGTGGTCAGGACCCCCATGGACCCTCACAGAGCAGGTATTATTTGGGTGGTGGGTCATTCTCAGCACTGCAGTAACACTGACGTGGTGGTGGTGTGTTAGTAGTGTTTGGCTGTGCTGAGAGCCAAAAATATCCAGCCAACAGCGTCCTGTGGGCAGCGTCCTGTGACCACTGATGAAGGACTAGAGGAAGACCAGCACAAACTGTGCAGCAGCAGATGAGCTGTCGTCTCTGACTTTACATCTACAAGGTGGACCGACAAGGTAGGAGTGTCTAATAGAGTGGACAGTGAGTGGACACAGTGTTTAAAGAAAAGTTAAAAGAAAATAGAAAAATTCAAACTAAAAAGTTTAAAAATGTAATTGTTAATTGGAACTAAACATGGTTGGACTACAGAGTGTCTTGGTGACGGCTGTGATAAACGAAAGCATTCCGGACGTTCAGCTTTAGAAATCCAGGCCCTCATTTTCAGGCTGACCTTTCCTTTGTGTAAGAAGGAAACGTTTAGCACGCTGCTCACACACACTGATCCATGAGCCTGGAGCAGCTTGAAACACTGAGGTACAGTGGGGTGGACTGGTTATGCATGCCATTTGTAAAGGAAAAAGGCAGCAAATCCTTCACTGGAAGTACTTGACTGATTTTGGTGGCCAGATTTGAGGACAAGTGAGGACAGTGAGGGCCGTTCTGTAACTTCAGCTCGGGCTTCCTGAACTAGTATGTGGCAGATTTTGAGACATGTTTTGGATTAAATGGCCTTAATTCATCAAGGTTGTGGTGGCTAATTCTAAAATGAACGTGCACAAATTTCACTGGCAGGTTTGTTATTTGGGTTTCATCCTCTGTGTATCTGTATGACTAGACTGAGGTCTGGTAGGAGTGTGTAAGTTGGAGTGGTGTCAGGTCCACAGGACTCAGACACTCGCAGACCAGACTGAAGAAAAAGTCAACAGCCAGACAAACTAACGTTCTGGAAGACTTGGTAAAGCTCTGTGAGACAAAGATGATCCTTCGCTACGAGCTGACAAACTCAGGGGGTTGTTGAAGTAGTGTGTTAAACGGGTGACCTGAAATGATAATTAGGTGAAGTGGACTGGTGGGGTGGTCTGGGGTCATGTGATGTGGTGAAAGCGTTCTGGGAAATGGAGTCCAGTGGCTGAAAGTGGTGACCAGGGGGCTGGAGGGCAGCAAGACAAGCATAAATAGTTTAACAGCCTGTTGTGTCTGACTTGTGGTTAACTAAGCAAAACCATCAATATCATAATTTCTAGGATAAGAGGACAAATAAAAAACAACATTAATACTAATATTTTGTGCACATGAATTATTTAACATTCATATTGGTATAAACCAGGGTGGGAACTCCAGGCCTAGAGGGCCGGATTCCCGCGCAGTTTTAATAACTTACTCAAGTGCACCTGTTTCATCTCAACAGCTAATTATCAGCAGGGAAATCACCAAACTGTGCTGGACTCCGGCCCTTAGTTCCCCAACCCTGGTATAAATGAACGCTGCAACTATTCCATGTTCCATATAAAGACACGTTACATTGTGCTTTTATTCTATACCACTGACACTGCCTAAAAAACAAACAATGCATAAAGCAATCTAAATAAATGTCTTAAAAACTGCCTCAAAACGTTAAGATGCTTTGGATTGTTCACATTATGTCATCCGAATTTAACGCTGTAAATTCTTGGTCAGTAGCACTCACGCTCAACCCTAGACTCTGGCACAGCCGTTGGCTCATGAGCCTCTTTTAATTGCATGCTTCATGTAAATGGTAAAAGTGGTTGGTTAGTGTAGTGGGTAACACCTCTGCCTTCTACGCTGTAGACTGGGGTTCAATCCTCACCTGGGTAAACACCCTACACTATACCAATAAGAGTCCTTGGGCAAGACTCCTAACACCACCTTTGCCTACCTGTGTAAAATGATCAAACTGTAAGTCGCTCTGGATAAGAGCGTCAGCCAAATGACGTAAATTTAAATGATTTATAAATGAATTGCTGGTACACTGGTACTTGATTTCATGCACTGAAGCTGATTCATAATCTGTGCATGTCTCCATGTGGTATGAAAGTTTTATGAATCAGATGCAGGTATGGGGCAGTCGTGGGCTGGAGGTTTGGGAACCAGCCTTGCGACCAAAAGGTCACCAGTTCAAACCCTTGAGCCGACAATATGTGACTGAGGTGTCCTTGAGCAAGACACCTAACTCCCAACTGCTCACCGGTTGCTGCGGATAGGGCTGCCCACCGCTCTGGGCAAGTGCACTCACTGCCCCCTAGTGTGTGTGTGTATTCACTAGTGTGTATGTGGTGTTTCACTTCACAGATGGGTTAAATGCGGAGGTGAAATTTCCCCGTTGTGGGACTAATAAGGGTCTCTTAATCTTAATCTTAATAGTTCGTACATCATTACGTCAAGTCCTGTTGTACAAGCCAGCCTCAGATTCACTTGACTGACTGACTGTGTCACATCTTCCTCCAGAATTTGCTGATATTTGATGGAATATAATCTTCCATCTACCTGTGCACCCTCACGCTTAACAGTTTCCACTGTGCTGCTCTTTTTTTCTCCAAATATACCTTTGATTATTTTGGCCAGAGGGCTCCATTTTCACTTCGTCAGTCCACAACACTTGTTAAAAAATGTTTCTGGCATATCTAGGCTTTTGTGTACTTTATGAGTTGGCGTTTTTGATGATGTTGTAGGTGAAGTTACCTTCTGATGACTTTTCCATGCAGATAGTATTTGTGCAAACAACGCTGCACAGCAGAACAATGCACCACCACTCCTGTGTCAGTTAAGCCTTCCTACAGGTCACTTGCTGTCTTATGGGGGTTTTGCTTTGTCTTTCTGTCCAGCGTAGAAGCAGTTCTATCTCAGAGTTCTCTTGTTCTTCCTGATCTTGCCTTGACTTCCACCGTTTCCCTTAACAGCCATTTTTTTATTGACATTTCAGACAGCAGAAATGGCTCTGGTATCATTTTATAACCTTCCTCTGGTTTAAAAACATTTAGCAACATCTAGTCATTTTCAGATCCTCAGCCATTTGCTTAGAGAAGCCAACAGTTGTTGAGCGTTAACACGCGGTTTGAAGAGATTTACTTCACACTGGAAGTATCATCAGCTGACGACCTGATTCCTGATGACCTGCAAGATCGACTGATTTGCATATTGTGGATGTAGACTCATGCCTCCCATACTGATCTGCATCACTACCTTTTGCAGAAGGTGTGGTGCAGAGGCAGAGCTGGCATCAGTGCTTATATTGTTTTGTCAGTTTGAAAAGAAATGTTAAAATTTCAACATGACTGGTGTCATTTATTATTCCAAAGCAATATATTTCAGTTTTTAATGAAAAAAAAACTGCTTCAGGGTGTAATTACTCTTGAACATTCTGTTTGATCCATGTGCTGCTCTCCTGCGCTAATGACCTGCTCCTGAAGCCGATCTACAGCATCACGTGGCTGGTGCACTGCAACACGTTTCCTGTGGCCTCTACCTCCATTACTGAGCTGCCCAGCATCGCCCTCCGGTGCTCTAACGCCGGCCACTTGATGAGCAGAGTGCTGTGTCTGCTCCCAGAGCAAGGTGGACATAGCCCCCCCGGACCTGAACACAAACAGCAGGGATACACACTGTGACCATCAAGGACATGGAAGTGAAGGAAGGGTAAAGTGAGCATTTAAAGAACCAGCTGTGCACATATGTGTGTGTAGTTGTACTGTACATATTGATTTTGTTTTGCATCTATTCTAAAGTGACTTAGAGGGGAGGGGAGTTCTGAATCATGACCCAAACCTGGATGATGGATAGTTCACACTCACTGTACCTCCTTAAACTGCTGCAGTGTTCACATAATCTGTAAACGCTAACATCACATACTTGAAAATGCAAACGAAAACATTTACTTACTGTTTAAAGAACTACATACAGGCCAACAAAGCATGGGCAACGCATCACAGCTCTGAGAGCACATTATGTCACTAAGAAATGGCAGTTAAGGGGAACTGTGGACGTCAGAGGAAGAGCTGGAAGACCGAGTAACCTCAGATAGAACTGCTTGTATGCTGGACAGAAAGGCAAAGCAAAACCCCTACATGACAGCAAGTGACCTGCAGGAAAGTTGCGCTGACCACAGCAGGTGTGGTGCGCTCTTCTACTGTAGTTACAGGTATTTCTGAATGCATCAAGCCTAAAATAATAATGTTTTTTACTGATGGTTTTGTGCTGGACAGAATCCAGATTTAGACACTATGGGACTATTTAGCCTTAAATTAAACTCAAACTAGCTCTGCACTGTTTCTCAGCCGTTTGAAGCCGTCGATGCTGAGTGGATCAATACTGGCTCTTCTCTCTGTACAAGATTGTCTGTAAAATTGCACAGAAAACTTTGACATTTAAAGAGATTAAAGAGAAAAGCTCTCACATACTGATCTATTTGTTTAACGATTTGGTGTCAGAGCCATTAAAACACTAATATTTCACTATTTTGGGCCTGGCCCATTTTTTGCACAGGAGTGTTTGGTGAAGGAAGCGTCTTCTGAGGATATGAGTGAATTATCTAATGTTGGCATCATATCTCATCAGTATAATCCTGATTTTGAGATCATTTGAGGCCAGACCCTCTTTTCTGAGTGGCTGCGTGCGACGTTAATAGGTGAAGACGTACGACGTGGGGTGAAAAACCCGACCTGACGGCTCTGATTATTTCAGGCTTTATAGGGCGGCTCACAGCAGCTCCCACTCACCACATTTTAAGCTGTTTTTCTCTCAGCAATGATACTGCTTGGTTTTAACCACCAAATCTTACATAGTGCAGCTTTAAAGGAAGGCCCACAACACAGAGCACAGCAGTTTGGACTGCCCAGTTTAACAGGCTTTCAGATGAGGAGTTAGATTCAGAAGTAGAAATAAATATAAACAAATAACTTCAACTCTAAGAAGATTTTAAAATGCATGATTCAAGATTGTCTTTAGAGCAGTTCCAAGCGCAAGTGCTATTCCTGAAACCAATGTCCATCAACATGTTCGTAGTTTTCCCACTCGTCTTAGACTGAAAGATAACCGAAGTCAGCCTCTAAAACGTCTAGATATTGGAATACAGCAGTTGATACCGTGCCTGCTGGAATTTACTTGGGAGCTTTGTGAAGAATGTATCTTTGTTCTCCAACTGCACAGTTAATGTTGCCTTACTGCACATATTGGTTCATATTACAACATATGTTATAACTCTGTCAACAGTTCTAGTCTTTGTTTACTAAAGTGATTGTTTCATTTAGAGCTGTTTTTAAATTCTGAATAATACTCGTTTATTTTTATGAAATCTAATTTCTTTAGTGTGTCTGTGTATGCAATATTAATAGCTAAAAGCATATAACACTCAAATCTGTCCATGTGAGTTTAAGAACCTGATCGCTTGAGGAATAAAGCCGTGGCAGAGTCTGGCAGTGGTGGCACGGACGCTCCGGTACCTTCTGCCAGACGACAGCAGTGAGTAAAGTCCGTGTGAGGGATGGACGGGGTCGTCCACAATGCTAGTGGCTTTCCGGATACAGCGTGTGGTGTAGATGTCCATGATGGAGGGGAGAGAGACCCAGATGATCTTCTCAGCTGTCCTCACTATACGCTGTAGGGTCTTGCAGTCTGAGGCGGTGTAATTCCCAAATCAGGCGATGATGCAGCTGCTCAGGATGCTCTCCACAGTCCCCCTGTAGAACATGGTGAGGATGGGAGGGGGAGATGAGCCTTCTTCAGTCTCCTCAGGAAGTAGAGGCTCTTACCAACCTTATCTAAAACCTAGCCCTCACCCTGGTCTTGCTCCTAATCCTAACCCTCACCTTGGCCCTAATCCTAACCCTGACCTTAACCCTTAGAATCCTTTTTCTGCTCCTCCCCCGCTCTCTCAGTTCAGCTCATGCACACACCACATGGCCAGAGTTTCGCCTCAGTTTTATGAGTGGCTGGAATTTTATGTATATTTAGCTGTAAATTTCTCGTTATAAACACTGAACTCACAGTCTGATTCTATCACAGGACAGTCTGAGGCATGAGGGAAAGTTTTAGACTGAACACATTGGGGATGTGAATGGATGTAAACGCAGGATCTGAACAGTGGTTCTCTGATTACGTGCTGAAATCTTCAAAGAATCACTCTGGACACACGGAGTAGGTCCTGATGGTCAACTTGACGTGTGAATTGCATCACTGTTTAAACCCTTTTGTTGCCCATATGAAGGCTAAAGCAGAGAGCTAACAGCAGGCTTTCCAGTGATCTGGCTGTGGGTTTGTGCTGTATTTCTGGGTTGTGTGGTGATGGAGCTGGTTTCTTTCACTCTGGCTAGTGAGGTCAGGTTCCTCTGAGCGTTCTGGTGTGAATCATGTCACTATTTTTAACCCTTTGTTTATAATCTGAAGGCTATAAGCAGGGATGTCGTATAACAGTAGCGAGTGGGGTTTGGGTGATTTTGGAGCTGGATCTCTCACAGCTGGATGAAATCACTCTGGATGGTGAGGCAGAGTCTGAAGAGTGATCTGATGTGTGAATCATGTCGCTGGTTTAACCCTTTTGTTGGAATATAAAGGTAAAAAAACAGAAATAATATGAGGATTTTGGGTGATATTCCGAGCCGAATTTCTCACTGATGCTGATGTTGCAGCTCGACGATGCCATGCTAGTTAGTTAGGGCCGGGTCTGCTGAAGGGTCTGATATTTGTCTCATTTCTGTAGCTTAAACTGTTCTGACGTTATAAAGCAGAGGTCACTAATAGACGCATCGCCTATAACCGATAAACTATACATAATTATTTAATTAATTTCATATTATTTTAGTTCTATTTTAATCGGCGTAAACTCACAGATCAATCACATGTGTTGTAAATATCACACGTGACGCCAATCAGATCAGTGCATTACGATGAGCTCTGAGACTCGAGTCAGTGATGCACACACAGGGGAGGGACGAGGAGAGAAACAGCAGTCAGAGAAGAAAGTGAGTCAGAGGGAAGTTATTCCACATGACGTGATCTAAAAAGAGGAAACTGAAAGTAAATGTTGTTGAAATCTGACTGAACTGGACTTTATTTGATCTGATATTCAGTTATTGACTGTATATTCCTACTCGGCTACTTCAGTAAACAGTATACGGCACGGAGTCATGATGGAAATTAGACGTTATGATGTTCTGGACGTTGGCTTAAGGAAAGTTTCTCTAACCGGACCTTATTGATGTTTAATTGAATACTCTGATATAAAGGCTAGAAATGACCTAGCCTTTTGCTTTGGGTTCTAAGGGTTAAACTCACCCCGAAATCTAATCCTAACCCTTTTGCCGTTGCTGAGAGTCCGTTGAGTGTCTAAAAAGGACCACTCAAAGTGACAACCAAGCTTTTTCTTTTAAACATTGCTCTCGTGAGGTGGAGAGTTAAACATCCCATTTATGAATGTTCTGATGAACCTCTCAATGTTTATCTTCACATTTTTAATAAAGTTTGTTTTGGGAAAGCGCTTATGAATTCAGCCCCCCGACAAAATGCTTTAATGATTTTCATCCTTCACTCGATAGTTTGAGCCGAGGTAGTGCTCTCAGTGGCCCTGCTGTTCCTGAGCTAATATCACTGCTCAAACCTTCATTAGAGCAGCTTTCTGAAGGACATCTCAGTAAGACCAAGGCAGTGCCAGGTCAGGGCTGTGTGGACGCAAATCTGATCATTTCAAATCCAACCTGAGCCACTGTCATATGTGGTCGTAGATCGGATACGTATCCGATTTGTGGCCATGTGACCTTATTGGACGCTCCGATCAGAATTTATGTGCTTTTCTCCACTGCACGTGACCATCATTCAGCGTTACTCTGGCAGCACTGCTGAACAGACGTGTGTGTTTAGCTTTTTGCTAACTAGTTTATTGTTAGGAGGCTGTATCAACATCTCTGGACAATATAGCTTATCCAGCATTTTGGTTATAGTTATTTTCACATATCCATCGATTCATTACTCTGTAGATGTTGGCTGATGTTACTGTGCTCTGAGAGCTATAAAGCTTTTTCATGGATCATTTACATCCTTTATTCAGTTTGGACTCCCGCATTGTTGTGTGTTTGGTTCTCCAACAGTTTTAGACAAACCTTCGAACTCCAATCTTGGCAACTGTGACAAAGATAAAGCCACACGCCTTTCAGTGAGGAGCCGTCGTGATACGAACGCCTGTATTTCTGAGGTTAATAACTGTCTGAAAGGCGATAGTAGAACTTGTTTTACCAACGTTTACACACTTCTGTTTCTTGTGAAAAAGGCCTATTAAATGCCCTACAAGTATTCCAAAATCTAAGGGGAAGTAAATGTCCCTCTCTTCACTAACACACTTGCAAAACATCATCTGAAAATATTCAGAAAAGTACAAAACTTTCAAATAAAAAAATAGAACCGAGTACATTTTCAGTTACTCTCCACCTACAGAGGCTGTTTCCATCATGGTCTTTAATGAGAACAGTGCGTGAGGAGGTGCCGTGCTGGCCTGTTATGATCACAGTTTATCGTACTTTAATCCTAATGGGAGGCTGCAGGCTTATGAGCGTTCTGCTCCAAATGGAGATGGAACAGACGTGACGGCGATGGTCTCCGCTTAATGAAAAGTGCCTGAATCCCGCTGAGAGTTTAGCTGAGTGGAGGCTTTGAGGATCCGAGGTAAACTCACAACAGCCCTTCAGTTCCTGAGCAGAACATTTGGTCGCTAGAGTGGTCATTTGCACTGGTGGGATGCAGTGATGTTGTCTTGAGAGTTTAGAAGAGAAAATAGGCTGTTGGACAAGCCAGAGTGGTCTGTTTTGAATGCTGTGCTCTAATGAAGGTGTAAACTCTCTTGATTCGAGCCAATATAACAACTCATAATAAAATGACAGATATCATGTTGGGAAAATCCCAATTAAAGAGGCTCTGCAATTATATCAAATCATTTTAACTCTCAGTCATTACAACAGTGATTACGCCACTGAAGAAGTGCCTGAACAACACAGTAATAAATGTTGGAAGCTTCTTGTTAACACCTCTTTATAGTCCAAGACTTGTTCAGCTTTCACCTTGTGCATTTATACCTGGCCAACTACAATATTGGTAACGTAGAATTGGCACCCCTATGCAATTTCCAGTGTTGTTAGCACCCCAGCTGTAATATTGTGCTTCACACACTGAGTTTAGTGCTTTTTGTCTGGCAGGGCCAGATTGAACTCTTCTCCACAGGTTAAAAAAGGCAGGGACAAAAATAGTTGGCTATTTTAACCACATACATATTTTAACTGTATACATGTTCATCTAACATTTTTCCCAAATGTAGTAAAGAATGGGGGAAAAGGACATTTTTTATTCCTATTCCTATTATGGAATTTAACTGCATAAGCTACAAACTCAATAAAGCACATCTTAGCCATGTTTATTAGCAATTCTTCTGTCACCACAAACCACAAATGCTACTATTAGTACTACTGCTACTATTACTATTACGACTACTACTATTACTGCTACTATTACTATTACGGCTACTACTATTACTACTACTGCTACTATTACTATTACGGCTACTACTATTACTGCTACTATTACTATTACCACTACTACTACTACTATTACTGCTACTATTACTATTACCACTACTACTATTACTATTACTGCTACTATTACTATTACCACTACTACTATTACTACTACTACTATTACTGCTAATATTACTATTACCACTACTACTATTACTACTACTGCTACTATTACCACAACTACTATTACTACTACTGCTACTATTACTATTACGACTACTACTATTACTACTACTATTACTATTACGACTACTACTATTACTGCTACTATTACTATTATGACTACTACTATTACTACTGCTGCTACTATTACTATTACCACTACTACTATTACTACTGCTGCTACTATTACTATTACCACTACTACTATTACTACTGCTGCTACTATTACTACTGCTACTATTACTATTATGACTACTACTATTACTGCTACTATTACTATTACCACTACTACTATTACTACTACTGCTACTATTACTATTACCACAACTACTATTACTACTGCTGCTACTATTACTATTACGACTACTACTATTACTGCTACTATTACTATTACCACTACTACTATTACTACTACTGCTACTATTACTATTATGACTACTACTATTACTGCTACTATTACTATTGCCATAACTACTATTACGACTACTACTATTACTGCTACTATTACTATTACCACTACTACTATTACTACTGCTGCTACTATTACTATTACGACTACTACTATTACTACTGCTGCTACTATTACTATTACCACTACTACTATTACTACTGCTGCTACTATTACTATTACGACTACTACTATTACTACTGCTGCTACTATTACTATTACCACTACTACTATTACTACTACTGCTACTATTACTATTACGACTACTACTATTACTACTGCTGCTACTATTACTATTATGACTACTACTATTACTACTGCTGCTACTATTACTATTACCACAACTACTATTACTACTACTGCTACTATTACTATTATGACTACTACTATTACTGCTACTATTACTATTACCACTACTACTATTACTACTACTGCTACTATTACTATTACCACTACTACTATTACTACTGCTGCTACTATTACTATTACTACTACTACTATTACTGCTACTATTACTATTACGACTACTACTATTACTGCTACTATTACTATTACCACAACTACTATAACTATTACTGCTACTATTACTATTACCACAACTACTATTACTATTACTGCTACTATTACTATTACCACTACTACTATTACTACTACTGCTACTATTACTATTACGACTACTACTATTACTGCTACTATTACTATTACCACTACTACTATTACTACTACTGCTACTATTACTATTACCACTACTACTATTACTACTGCTGCTACTATTACTATTACGACTACTACTATTACTGCTACTATTACTATTACCACTACTACTATTACTGCTACTATTACTATTACCACTACTACTAATACTACAACTGCTATTACTACTACTACTGCTACTGCTACTATTACTATTACAACTACATCTTTTACTAGTACTGCTATTAATACTATTAATATTACCACTACTACTACTATTACTACTACTGCTACTATTACTATTACGACTACTACTATTACTACTGCTGCTACTATTACTATTATGACTACTACTATTACTACTACTGCTACTATTACTATTAAGACTACTACTATTACTGCTGCTGCTACTATTACTATTATGACTACTACTATTACTGCTACTATTACTATTACCACTACTACTAATACTACAACTGCTATTACTACTACTACTGCTACTGCTACTGCTACTATTACTATTACAACTACATCTTTTACTAGTACTGCTATTAATACTATTAATATTACCACTACTACTACTATTACTACTACTGCTACTATTACTATTACGACTACTACTATTACTACTGCTGCTACTATTACTATTATGACTACTACTATTACTACTACTGCTACTATTACTATTACGACTACTACTATTACTACTACTGCTACTATTACTATTACAAGTACATCTTTTACTAGTACTGCTATTAATACTATTAATATTACCACTACTACTACTATTACTGCAACTACTACTATAGAATTACCATACTACTAATACCACTACTACTATTACTACTGCTACTATTACTATTACCACTACTACTAATACTACGACTGATATTAAAACTACCATTACTACTACTGCTACTCTTACTATTAGAATAATTCAGAAGCTCATCACAGCTAAATTATAGTCATTTTCACTCAGTGCACAGCGTTTATGTGGCATCATGGTTTCGGATTTTGAATGGTGCCTTTTGTGTGTTGCTATTTCTGCTTTTGACTTCGTAATAATCCATCTGCGCTGATTTTATAGAGCTTATGTGGGGCAACCAAACAGTGTCTTTGGTTACAATGTAAGTAAACATCTGCTGTGTAAATGTGGCTGATGACAGTAAAGTTGCATGTAAAAATCATACACCACACACCACTGAAAGTGTCCTGTCAGAAACTCTGGTATCACAATTCTCTCTGAAGTTGATTCCAATCAGATGGGATGTTCATGTGCAGGTCTTAAGCTGGGAAATCTGATATATATGATAATACAGACAGCACATGAAGGTAGCGCCGACAGCAACAGCTTATAACTGGAAGAAGACATCATGTTCTGCATCTGGCACGTTGATTTAAGCTGATTAAGGCAATTTTAGGTCAAATAGGTTCCTAATGAATGGACCTCCTTGATGGTCATGCTCTGACTGCTCTGCTTAAGTAGGAATGTGTGCTTAAGAAGCACTTCATTAAAACACTCTCAGTGGTACAGATGTGCATGCTCGCTAATAACTGCTGCAGCATTACCATCACTTATGACCTTCACTTTAAAGAACTGTTGTGCTTTTCTGGTCACAGTGGTTTTCTTGGTGCAACACAGAGTATTAACCCTTTTCAGTTATCGCAGCTGATAAAAAGTTACCGGCCTCTTTTTCACTGTAGGGCCAACATGGAGCACGAAGAATAAACATTCCAATGTCTTTTCCACACGGATGTGGTTACACATAGAATGCTTACAAACCATGCTCAAAACCTTTCAGTGGGATAATCCTAATTTTTGATGAAAATTGATTTGCATAGCATTTTTAAACAAAGTTTACAAACTGCTTTACAAGGAAATGTAAAAGGAAATTAAAATAAAATGAAAAGATAATAGAAATAAGAAGCAAAGATGAACAAATTATTAGCAATACATGAAAAAAACATAAAGACGACAAAAATGACAGTAAAACATAATATATATATTTATATATTATATATAATAAATATTATAATAAATATTATTATTATATATAATAAATATATAATATATATATTTATTAATTATCTTGGCACAGGAGCATATCACTGCTGTTTTTGTTGGAACAAAACCATTTTTGTCATTTTTTGGCATAATCTGAAAATGCCAGCTGCCCTGCACATTGTACATTTACTTGGAAAAAAGTCTGGCTTATTGCCTCACATCAAAGGTAAATGATGTTTTTCCTTATCCTGTAAAGTTATTATTCTGAAGATACGAGGATTTGTTCTGACAGCAGCGATATATTGATTAAATAACGCTGGCCCCAACATGGAGCCCTGGGGAACTCCGCAGGACAGAGGATGGCGCTTAGACGACAACGACAACATAGAATTCATGGTCACTAAGCTAAGGCTGAAAACAATTTAAAACAGTTCCAGAGAAACAAACCCAGTTTTGGAGCCAACCCAGTAATATTTTGTGGTCAACTTTATCCAACATCATACTGAGGTCAAAAAGAACCAATACGGATAAGCTGACTTAATTCATTTTGTGATCATTTAAGACTTTAAGTAATTCCATTTCTGTGCTGCGATGAGCTCAAAACTGATATACTGTGGTCTCTGTGCTGTGCTGAGTTTGACAGCTGATAATTTGATCTAATAACATTCTTAGAATTCAAATAGTTATAGAGTTCAATTGACACCGATCTCTCAATGATTTTGCCCAGAGAATATTTGGAATAGGGCATTATTTCATTTTCAAGAAAAAAACAGACCTAATGGGGTAGCTGTTTGCTGACTGTTCCTATGTTAAGTGATACTTAACCACCTCTCCATTTAACCCATCCGTGAAGCCAAACACCACATACACACTAGTGAAGACACACACACTTGGGGGCAGTGAGCACACTTGCCCGGAGCGGTGAGTAGCCCTATCCACGGCACCCGGGGAGCAGTTGGGGTTAGGCGTCTTGCTCAAGGACACCTCAGTCATGGACTGTCAGCTCTGGGGATCGAACCAGCAACCTTCCGGTCACAGGGCCAGTTCCCTAACCTCCAGCCCACAACTGCCCTTTTTGTTTACGTCAGTATTGTGCCACCTCTTCCTGGATTATTCCAGAATTGAAAACAATCGAATAAATGGAAGCAAAACATGATTTTCAATCAGTCATTCAGTGAGTGTCAAACCCTCAATCAAACAGCAATGGCTAAATGAACAGTGATGCTAACCAGGAGACAGGCTACATGTTTAGCGTAAGGTTAAGGTGCTAACAGCTCTGCAGTTTGTGGAACTTGATTCTGGCTAACGAAAGCTATGCTGGTAGAAACCTACATGATAATGATTCAGATCCGATGACGTGAAGTCAAGCAGCTGGTGTTGGAGTTCTAGAACTCCTCTACCCTTAGCACGACATCCAGTTAGCTTAGCTAGTGGGCCGCAGGTCCAAATGGTGCTTGAAACCACAGTACAGGTTTGATTCCGACTAACTGCTACTCTACTGAAACGTCTGAGGGAGTGAACTTGAGTGACTGGTGTTGGAGTGATAAGAATTGGAAATCAACTGTTCTTGGTATTTTAAGCCGTAGCCTGCTGGGCTAAGCTAAAGCTATCTCAGCAGGCTGAAAATGCGTTGAATAACCGGGTGTTGGAGTAAAAGCAGAAATCAAACATGTTCTGTGGTTTGTGCAGCTGTTAGCCATCACTGAGCCACTGTCATGTGTAGTTTTTCTTCAGTATCTCCAGGTTCTGATGTAGCAGCTTAACAGATGGATGTAGAAAGTGTAACTGCTGTCACACATCATGTCATGGGAAGCTTTAGACTTAAAGAAGTGAGATAATCTGAGGAAAGTGCAGAGTCCAAGCTTTCAGTCCAAGAAGCTGATGAATTGTTGTATGTTCAGCATTGTTTAGTGGAATGTCAATCATCCTTCATATTTTTGACACATTTAGACTCAAACCTGTGTGAATGTAAACTGAGAACAGAAATTGAATTAATCGTGTAACGAGAAATGTCATTAATGTGTCTTTACAAATTTGGGTGTCTCCACAACTAGAGGCACTTTCAGGTCGTGGCCGTGAATTTTTGGATATATGTTATCATTTCAAACAAAACACAAAAGGATGGTTTAGTAGTGTCATTCTTTCATGTACGAATTGCTCAAAGCACTGGGCGAATGTGTTTGGATAGAAATACTGGTTTGGGCCATGTCCTGTGAAATCTGTGATTTCAGTCTTCAAATGCATATAAAAAAGTTACTGAATTACAGAGTTACATCATAATTTCACAAGCAGCATATTCTACATGTCTTGACCGTAGCATTTAAGATAAGATAAGACAAGATAAGACAAGATAAGACAATATAATCCTTTATTAGTCCCACAGCGGGGAAATTCACAATATTAAAAAGCTATTATGTTTGATTAGTAGGCTTAAATTGTGATATTGAGGTTATATTCATGTAGCTAAGACATTGTCTGCCAAAACTAATGTAACTGGACATGCTGTTCACCATTTGTACTCAAAAACAGTAAAAGCTCTTACCCCAACATGTCTTTACCAAGCATAACCAAGACAATTTGTGTTTTTCTAAAAGTTTACCCAAACAAAACTGCCTGTACTTGCAGACGCAGCCATTTACACTAAAAGATTCTAGCAAAATGACAGCAATAACTGCAGCCTTCTGTTGGTTCAAGTTGTAAGCACATGCTTCCAGGGCCAGATGAATAGAACCATAAGTGACGGTTTCTGTCCATCTCTCTTGGGTCTGTGGCTCTGCACTCATTTAGTTCAGATAAATTATTCGTCTAAAGAACCACCTCCCTCTCTCGCTATCTCTCTCCTTTGTCTCTTCTACTAAAGTCAAATGAATAAATGCTGAATAGAAACAGCAGAGCAGCTCAGTGACCTTGGCTCCTCATGCACATTCGTGTTGCTTTAGCTTCCAACATAAACGAAGGCCAATTTGAACAGTGGCTCAGATTTAAGTAACCTATTGAGTTATTGGCTGTTCAATGCTGCAAAATGGAGTCTCTTTGTACAGTTCTGCCATGTTTTTGTCTTCATTAGAGGATCTCAGTGTTACAGAATTGATTTTCTGCTCTCCTCCGTGAGGTCTGAGCCAAACACATTGCTGTAATTGTTGTCGTGTCCTAAAAACGTCTGAAAGTTCTTTTGAAAGCTTTGGATTTCTGTCTTATTAGTGTTTGCTGGAAGTCTTATTCATTCAGATGGTCGGTGTGTCAGTCCAGGCCCACAGAAAGCTGCTTCATTATGGTGATGCGTCCAAAACTAAGTCAGCATTAACATTCATAAAAGATCTCACTACTGTTGGCTTCCACTCCTCAAACCAGTACTAAAGCTAACATAGCTAACTTGGCTGATGAATAATGTTGACCTAACGTTTCGCTTTACACACCAATACTGAAGCAATTGCTAATTATATTGATTTAACTTTACCTTCTTCTTTCTGTACCAATACTGAAGCTACCATAGTTGACTTGAGGTGGCTCTCCTGAATCTAATGTCGGTTCATATATTTAGGCTTAACTTTTACTTCAGTTTCCTCTTAGCACACTTTTCCCATGGCTTTTATGCCCTTTTGGTAGGGTCAAACAACTGTTGGGTCATGACCAGCTAGGCTAACTGAACCCTTACCTGGTATACTCAGCTTCCACTCTTTGTAGTGAAGCTAACATATTTAGCTTGGCAAACTAGCCATATTTACCATTGGCTTCCACTCACCAATACTGGGTTAACATAGCTTACTTGGCCGATGAATAATGTTGACCTAATGTTAGCTTCCACTTTCCATACCAGTACTGAAGCCATTGATCATTTGGCTGGCTAATGATATTGTTTTAACTTTACCTTCTTCTCTTTCTACCAGTACTGAAGCTAACGTTGTTATCTTAAGATTAAGAGACCCTTATTAGTCCCACAAATGGGGAAATTCCACCTCCGCATTTAACCCATCTGTGAAGTGAAACACCACATATGCTCTAGTGAGCACACACACACTAGGGGGCAGTGAGCACACTTGCCTGGAGAGGTGGGCAGCCCAATCCGCAGCACCCAGGGAGCAGTTGGGGGTTAGGTGTCTTGCTCAAGGACACCTCAGTCATGGACTGTCAGCTCTGGGGATCAAACCGGCGACCTTCCGGTCACGAGGCTGATTCCCTAACCTCCAGCCCACGACTGCCCACACCTTGGCTCTCTTAGATCTACTGTTGTTCATATATTTGGGCTTTACTTTTACTTCAGTTTCCTCTTAGCACACACTTTACCAATGTTTTTTTAGTAGGGTTAGACAACCAACTGATGGATCACTGCTGCCAGCAGGCATGGACTAATCAGGCTAACTCAAGACACCTGTGAGCTCCCCTATTTAAGGCTGCAGCAAACGGTTGTGTTTGTCACACCTTTGTAGAAGGGTGACTGGTACGGTACTTAGCCTTCTTAAAGAAAAGAGGGCTGAGAGAAGAAACTGTCCCAAAACTAAAAAAATAGAAAAAGAGGGCTGAGAAAAGAAATTGCCCCAAAGAAAAACAAAAGAGAAAAAGAAGGCTTGAACAAGAAACGTCTCAAAGCCATGCAAAAGTGTTTGCTTCTCAAAGAGCAAACTGGCAAAACATAAAGCCGACCTTCCTCTCATAATCACAGAGCAAGTGTCTTGTTTTCTGATCATCTTCTATTTCATTTTTTCGAACTCGGCCTTTGTTTGAGCACGCTGCTTTTTGGTTTGCCGTTTTTCACCCACCTCTTCATTTCCACCTTCCTTGAGGTGCTTTGCCAGCAGTCGCCTGTGCGTCCCAGTGGCGCAGCGGTAACGTCACGGACTGCTGATGGGTACAGCGGTGGTTTGAACTTGGGTCCGGGTCACTTCTGTTGCAACGTCAAACACACACTCCGTTGCCCCCATGTATCTCCTTACTCCCCTTTTTTTTGTTACTGGCTTTCATTTCAGCACGTGGGTCAGCCTCCCGCCATCCCGTAACAGGTCACGACTAGTCAGGCTAACAGTACCCCCAGCTGGTACACTTGTCTTCCACTCTCCATATGAATACTGAAGCTAACACATTTAACTGGTCAAATGAGCCATATTTACCACTGGATTCCGCTCACCAGCACTGAAGCTGACGTAGCTACCCGTGTTGTATCACTGTGAGCTTCCACTCTAAAAATAACTACCCTAAAAGTGGACTGACCTTATTAGCGTTAGGTGTATGTAAAGCTTAGGTAGCTATAGCAATAACATTCCCAGGGCATCGGGATGGAGATCTACTTCACTTGTGCAGCTTGCGTAAAGTCCGTACCTGTAGTTTTTATTTTGTGAGGTAGTTATGAGGAGAAAAGCATCATTACTTCCACTCTCACTGTTTCATTGTGAAGGCCTTGTGTTCCCTCTGATGTCTGTGTCAGAGAAGCAGTAGTAAATCATCTTCTTTCACAGAGGCTGTAGTAAGTCATCATCTGAGAGATTTGTGTACGTCTGTCAGCTTTTGGATCAGCGGGACTCCTGCAGTGTGCAGTGTGAGTTTGTTGGGCTGGGCTTAGTGTTCAGAGTGGCACATGGCTGATAGCAGTGGCTGCTTAGCTGAGGTTTTTATTTTTTCGGGAAAAGAAAATGGGATTAGGCTATTGATAGGCTAATTCCTCACACTGTTGACAGGGATAAGCTTCCCGCCACTGCCTGTCAGCTCCGTTCAGTGTCTCTGCCACAGCTGTATATGCAGATGCTTCTGGAAGATGACTGTGATGAATAGGGATGTCCACGAATACCAATACATTATTCAGAGATGCTCAGCTAATGAGCCCCATCCGTATAGTTGATGCCTCTGGATCTTTACAATATCTGTTTGTAAATTTCAGTGGTGATTCCTGACTATCGGAGCTTAGACGTTCAGTTCGGACCATAAACGTCAAAATTCACCAATGAAATTTACCAACGTTTCACTGTAAAAAGTCTCGCCACATCTACTTAAACTGACTTGATGTGGTAACGAGCAATTCGACTAGTTTTATTAAACCTAAACAAGTAATTTTAATAAATGATTCTGTCAAACAAAATCATTTTTTGATTAGATCTGACGCGACACTTTTTACAGTGCAATGTTCATTTCTGCTAGCTCCCCTATGGCATTCGTAATGGTATGTTAGTACAGATTTAGACTGTTGTAGATCAAAAGCAGACATTTGAAGCAAGTAAGACATTTTGTATGTTTTATTTGAAGCTTATAACAAATATTAATATACACTATACTGCCAAAAGTTTTCACTCACCCATCAAATCATTGAATTCAGGTGTTTCAGTCACTTCCGTGGCCACAGGTGTATAAAGCCGAGCCCCTAGGCCTGCAGACTGCTTCTACAGACATTAGTGAAAGAATGGGTCGCTCTCAGGAGCTCAGTGAATTCCAGCGTGGTACCGTGACCGGACGCCACCTGTGCAGCAAGACCAGTCGTGAAATTTCCTCACTACTAAATATTCCACAGTCGACTGTCATTGGGATTATAACACAGTGGAAGTGATTGGGAACGACAGCAGCTCAGCCACGAAGTGGTCGGCCACGTAAAATGACAGAGCGGTCAGCGGATGCTGAGGGGCATAGTGCACAGAGGTCACCGACTTTCTGCAGAGTCAATCACTACAGACCTCCAAACTTCATGTGGCCTTCAGATCAGCTCAAGAACAGCGTAGAGAGCTTCATGGAATGGGTTTCCATATCCGAGCAGCTGCATCCAAGCCTTACATCACCAAGCGCAATGCAAAGCATGGAATGCAGTGGAGTAAAGCGCCACCACTGGACTCTAGAGCAGTGGAGACGTGTTCTCTGGAGTGACCAATCACGCTTCTCCGCCTGGAAATCTGAACTCTTAAAGCTTCAGCACCAAGAGATTTTGGACAATTTCATGCTCCCAACTTTGTGGGAACAGTTTGGGGACGGCCCCTTCCTGTCCCAACATGACTGAGCACCAGTGCACAAAGCAGGTCCATAAAGACACGGATGAGCCAGTTTGGTGTGGAAGAACTTGACTGGCCTGCACAGAGTCCTGACCTCAACCTGACAGAACACCTTTGGGATTAATTAGAGTGGAGACTGTGAGCCAGGCCTTCTCGTCCAAAATCAGTGTCTGACCTCACAAATGCGCTTCTGGAAGAACGGCCAGCAATTCCCATAAACACACTCCTAACCCTTGTGGAAAGCCTTCCCAGAAGAGTTGAAGCTGTTATAGCTGCAAAGGGTGGGCCGACATCATATTAAACCCTATGGATTAAGGATGGGATGTCACTCAAGTTCATATGCGTGTGAAGCCAGACGAGCGAATACTTTTGGAAATATAATATACGTTTACCTTGTTTTACAGACTCTTTCAGTAAAGATGCCTGACATGATCTAGCAAAGACTTCTGAAACTTGGTTCGACTACAGCTCATAGAGTGTTTTTGTCACAAAATTGGTTCTACTGTAAAACAAAACATTTGTTCCTTAATGTGTGGGTAGATGATCTTATGTATAGGGTCTTCTAAGGCTTTCTGTCCAGCTCCTGAAGTCCTAACCAATGGACGAGCTCACTGGGCTGTATCTACATAGATACCAAAGAGAAAGAAACCTAGATTGGACGAGTTTTGGAGGTTCTAGATTTTTCTAACCAAAACTTAAGAATTAAGTATTACTATGATACTTCCCAATGTAAACACAACGATGATGATTCAATCATATATGAATGAAGTAAATATTACACACATACATTAGAAGTCAATAAGTGCTCTACTCTGGTAAAATTCCAACATTATTTCACTACTATGTGGATAATTTGTGCCAGAGCTACACTCACTTTGCTCTTCCTCTCACTTCAGTAGTGTTACAACAGTTCACAGCCAGCTAGTACAGAAGAAATAGACTTTAGAGAGACAGCGTGTCTGTGTGAGTTTAAACTGTAGGTCACAAATCACGTTCACTGTAAAAATATCCATTTATTTTTTTGGATCATTAGCCTAGCCTAGTCATTTCCTAGCACAGTTTGCATGCGGAGTAGTTCAACCATCACCTCACAGCTTGTAGCTGTTGTAGTCAAACGAGATGAGAAAATCTCCCTCACAGAAAGTTATTACATAAAATGATTGCCTGAGACATCGTTTTACGATAGTTTGGAGAAGATCTTGGCCTAGAACACATCTGTGGTGGAGAGGAACATGCAGCAGAAAACTTTTCCACTGTTTTACCTTCATCAGCGTTTTATAGACAACTCAGACTCGTGTGGGTTCACTGGTGGTTTTGGATGGTAGATAAAAATGGCTATATCTGTGTTGTAGTCATGGTGACACCTGGTTCCTATCACCCCCAATGTAAAGACAGCGGAGTGTCTACAATCAACCATTTCACACCAAATCTCTCTGAATGACTGTTTATCTCAGCCACTGAGTTATGCAGAAAAATGAATTTAAGTGACCCTTATTAGTCCCACAAGGGGGAAATTTAACCCATAGCTGAACTGAGACACCACATACACACTAGTGAGCACACTTGCCCAGAGTGGTGGGCAGCCCTATCCATGGCGCCTGGGGAGCAGTTGGGGGTTAGGTGTCTTGCTCAAGGACACCTCAGTCATGTGCTGTCGGCTCTGGGGATCAAGCCGGCGACCTTCCGGTTATAGGGCCGGTTCCCTGACCTCCAGCCCACGACTGCCCCCAATTTCGTTCGCGTCCATTTCTGGCAGCTTATTTTATTTGTTGAGCAAAGAAAATACAGAGAGCCGTGACCCAAATATACTTATAATATTGACTAAACATACAAAAACACATTTTGTTGTCTAGTTTCTAATATTTCAACCCAGTTATTGTTGCATATAAAATCATATCAACCCAATATGACAAGCTTTTGAGCTAGTTTATGGGGTCTCATTGCTTTTTTTACCATCTGTGTCAGAAAACATGGGCTGCGGCTGATTTCAGTGCGTTTTATACTCCGTGCTTCACTGTAGGAGAGGAGGAGGAGGAGGAGGAGGAGAAGAAGAGCTACTTACAGCTCCAGCGTCTATAAATGACATTTTAATACCACACCATGAAAAAGCCTGATTCTGTGATAGGAGAGTGCTGTGTGGAGTGTGAAGGCTCGTTTCCACCCTTCTGTCACTCACGTCTGTGTGCTGCAGCCTGGGAGAAACGCCGGGGAAGAAAATTGATGTTTCCAGAAAATGTTCTCCTCAGAAAGTCTGTCCTGCAGCTACTGTCACACTGCTCATATTTCAGCTCTGAGGAAAAGCAGGTTTTGCTATTTTACGCTCTTTATTATTATGATAATTACACACCCTGGAGCTGCAGCTGATCCAAAAGCAGGTGCAGTCACTGATCTCGCAGTGTTACCTTTTCAGCTTGTGGTCTTTTTATACACATGGAGGCTGATGGAACTGATTATTAGAGATTATTGTAGATGATGGGGTGGCCGCGTCTGAATAGGTGGGTATACTGTATCTTTGTACGGACCCCCATCCCTGTAAACACAAGATTTCTTCATAGACGGTATAACTGAAGAACCTACAGTGCCAAGCAAAAGTGCTTCATTTCTTTCGTTTCCACTCAAAATAACCATTAAGTACAAGTTTGTTTTTTTTTCCCCAGATGTTTCCTTAGATATTTATATTTACAGCATGTGGCTGACGCTCTTGTCCAGAGCGACTTACAGTTTGATCATTTTACACAGGGAGGCCAAGGCGGTGTTAGGAGTCTTGCCCAAGGACTCTTATTGGTATAGTGTAGGGTGCTGCCCTGGTGGGGGATTGAACCCTAGTCTACAGTGTAGTAGGGTGAAGGTGGTGTTAGGAGTCTTGCCCAAGGACTCTTACTGGTATAGTGTAGGGTGTTTACCCAGGTGGGGGATTGAACCCCAGTCTACAGTGTAGAAGGCAGAGGTGTTAACCACTACACTAACCAACCACTACTAGATAAAAGACAATCCACTTGCATACGTAGGTCAGAGGAAAATGAATGAAAAAGAAAAAAAAAAATCCCAAGAGTTTCTAAAACTGGAGTTCAAAAACAGTAAAGGCTACCAAGAAAATGTGGCTCCTAACAACCACCTGGGAGACCTGGTAGACACCAAAGTCTGCCCCCATTAGATAAACAGCACTTAAAGCTTCACTCTTTGTCCACATTATGAGCTCCATCTACCTTATAGCTCCACCATGTAGGTGTATTATTACAGACTATGGTCCACAGTTTAGCAGCCCCTCTATCCCATTCATCACTGGTTAGTTTCTGACCACCAGGACCGCTGTTATCCAGATGTTATGTGTTTGTTTGATTATTCTCACCACAGCAGGTTTGGAGTTTCTACATGCAATCAGACTGGCCCACCAACCAAAAATATCCAGCAGAGAGCAGCTCTGTGGTCAGAAATGGGCCAGTGATGAAGAACTAGAGCATGAGTCGGCAACATGTTGTTGTGGCTCCACAGCTGAATCAGATCAGTAGGTAATAATAAAATAATCCTCCTTTACAGTAAAATAAAGCTCTGCTGATCCTTCAACACAGTTTAACAGTAAATGGTCTCAAACACTGGAGTGAATGTAGAACTGCTGATTCACCCTTTAACCCTGAATATCAGCGCAGACTGCTGGTCACCATAGCAACGCTCACAACAATCTCGCCTAGCTAATAAAAATTTAGAATTTTCACTCCAGCTGATTTCCTGAGATGTTTAATCTGCAATTAGAGACCGACAAACACTAAAGTCATGAAGCTGGAGTCAGCTACTCGTTCACCCACTTCTTGTTTGAATTGTCCCATTCCACCTTAAATGGTGCAGCACTTACTGTCTGGAACCTCAGGGACCATTTAAGGTGGAACGGGAAATTTGGTAAAAGAGGCAAGCGAATGAGAAGCGACTTCAGCCTCATAAAAAAATCCAATTCCGAGTTTGTGGAAAGTTTCCTGCCAGAGATGTGAGAAAAGCAGAGCAAAGTAGGTGTGTTTGCATTTACAGCACACACTGAGACACATTTACAGCCAAGATGGTGAAATAGACATGAAATGTTGTGGCTCTCAAGGTGGTTTGATTTTTGTTGAAAGTGGCTCTTCTTAACATTTGAGTGGACTGTGAACACCACTGTAAATCAACAGATGAGCTACAGTCTAACTGTGCACACAAGGTGGAGCTACAAGAGAGGGGTTTCTGATAAAGTGGACAGACAGTGTACACAAGGTACAGTGTAAGGAGAGTGGCCAGGCGCTGTACCGGTTTTTTGAAACGTGGTGACCAAATCCGTGCTTGGCCCCTGCGGTTCCAGTGGCCCTGGTTAACATGTACGCCTTGAGTTTAGGAAATGTATGTTTGTTTACTATTTGTTTTCTCTTTTGTCCGTTTATGTAAGCAAGCTAAATTCCTCCCTCATGCGTGTAAGAAAGCTCTAAAGCTGAAAACAGCGCAACGCGCGTTCATTCCTGCCGTGCCGCTCTGAGGTCAGTTTCGGGTGAGGCTCTAAAGTGTTCACTTTTAGGCTGGTTTGTCCTTTTGTCTTTCTCTCTGTCCCTGTCAGTGGATGTCAGTTTTCAGCCACTGTCCCTGTGTCCCAAAGCAGCTTTTCCACGCTAGAAAAAAATAGCCTGTCAGCTTAAGGACACTGTCTGTCTTCATGCTACAGCTTTTAATATTCTTGCTTTATTTTGACAGGCAGTTGGGAAGTTAGTGAGAGATTTTTTTTCTACTGGTTCACTCGATTCATCAAAGATATGTTCAAGTATATACACATAAATACCTAAACTTCTTGGACATCCCGTTCCATAACCCTGAGCATTAATATGGAGTTATTCCCCTCTATGCAGCTATAACAGCCTCCACATTTCTGGGAAGCATCCGACATGATTTTGGAGAGTGTCTGTGGGAATCTGTGTCCATTCACTCAAAAGAGCATTTGTGAGGTCAGGCACTGATGCTGGATGAGAGGGTCTGGCTCAGAATCAAGGTTCAAGTTCATCCCAAAGGTTGAGGTCAGGGCTGTGTGCAGGCCACTGGAGTTCCTCCACACTAAACTCGTCACACCATGTCTTTATGGAGCTGCTTTGTGCACAAGGGCTCAGTCATGCTGGAACAGGACAGGATCTTCCCCAAACTGCTGACACAGTACTGGAAGCATTTAACTGTCTAAAAAGTCTTTGTGTGCTGTAGCTTTAACATCACCCTTCACTGGAGCTAAGAGGCCTCAAAAACAGCCCCAGCCCATTATCCCTCCTCTACCAAACTTTACTGCTGGCACTGTGCGTTCTGGTAGGTAACGTTCTCCTGGTGTTCACCAAACCCAGACTCATCCATCAGACTGTCAGACAGAGAAGCCTGATTCATTACTCCACAGAATACTTTTCTACTGCTTCAGAGTCCAGTGGCGTCATGCTTTACACCACAGTTCCTTTGGAAGTCTTTAGTGAGTGATTCATCAGAGGATAGACACTGTGTGCTTCAGCACTTGATGGCCCACCCTGTGAGTCTGGGTTGTCTACCACTTCATGGCTGAGCCATTGTAGCTCTTTGATGCTTCCATTTCAGAATAATAACACTTACACTTACAGTTGTCTGGGGCAGATCTAGCAGGACAAAAATCTCATGAACCGACTCATGGCAGAGGTGGCATCCTATGACGGTGCCATGTTTCATCAGCATGAACCTCTACTGCAGTACTTACAGTAAGTCTTTATTTTGAGATACATATTGAACATAAAACATGTTTTTTTGCTAGATAAGTCATTCAAAATAGTAAACAATTTTCTCAAGAAAATAAATGACTATTTTGAGGTACAAAGTCATTATGTGGTGATACTTAGTCTTTTTTTTTTTTGAGAAAGCAATTAATAGAATTTGAGAAACTACCCTGTGGAAAAATGATTTGGAAGTTCAACCAAAAAATGAACTAATCTGGTAAAAAAATCAGTTTTCAGAGAAATATCTTAATGGAAATAGTGCAAAGCAAAGTTTTAGATTAACAGAACAATTAGATTCACGCTTTGAATAAAATGTTGGTTCATTTAAATTCTTTATTTAAGTTGAATAAAACAGGTTTCATCACTTGTTAGTACATGAAGTAATGGCTTAGGGCAAACTGACAAACCATTTTTAGTCTAATTAGTCAATTTTTGGAGACAGTAAGTCAGTTTTTGACACAATAAGTCATGCTTTGGAGATACAGTCAGAATTATGAATGTCACGTTTAAAAGCATCAATAAAAACATATAATGCAAGGCATTATAAACGTGATTATAAATATTTATAAAAATGAATTACACTGAATTACATTCTGTAGCCATGTTTATTATACAGCATGGATTGTTAATATAATGCATTATAAGTAGTGTTAATAACATGTTATACTGTCAGAGCCAAAGAAGTCAGTCCCAGCTTGGAGAGATTAAAGACAGATTTCCAGTGTTTTATTTCTGACTGCTGGTGCTGTTAGAGCTGCATCTTCAGGGCTTCATTCCTGAATATTCAGAAGCTCCACACAGTGTAATATTGGATATGCAGTGTTAAGTCAGTGCCAGGCTAACGGTGGTGCACATTAACAGTGGTGAACATTAACAGTGGTGAACATTGACTTTCCCACATTGGGTGAAACTCTGATGTTGCTCTAGTTTAAACTCTGACATTTGAAGCCTGTAATGAGCTTTATTGTGTTTTAGTGTTTCAGTAAATCCTTCAGTAAATACGTCAACTAGAAGCCTCAGTCTGAACCCTGGAGGAGGCTTTAGTCCAGTACACTTCACTTTACTTAGAGCGGACTAATGCAGCTTATGAGCTCTTATAATGTGTTATGAACAGTGCTTATAATGCATTATGTTAACAATTACAATAATGCATAATAAGCACGGCTATAACATGTAATACATTTTTATAAATAATTAGTCATGTTTGTGATGCCTTATGAATGCATTATAACGTTATGAATGTGTTTATAGATGCTTAAAAAAGTGACATTCATAGAAACTGCAAGAATGTTTCATTAAAAGTGTTTATATATGCTGAATAAATCTAGGGAATTTACTCATTAGGGAAATTTAGATTTGGGTTGAATTGATGAGCCGTTATTTTACAGTATCAGTCAATACACAGAGACGTTTCCACCTGATGTGAATGAGCTTCAGCAGAGTAGTGGAAGTGTTTACTGTGTAGCTCCTCCTCTACTTGACTGCTGTTCACAGCTCCTCCATAGTGGCGGGACTTGTCTTCTCCCCGGACGATCCCTCGAGGTCTCGGGGGACTTTAAATCTGGTGATTGTGAATTGACCTCAGAGCCGTCCCTCACTCCGCGAGTGACCTGACGAGCATCCTGCTTTGTCTTATTGGTATATACACCCATTATATTGTACACACTTAAAGATGTTTCTTCAAGGGTTCTTGATTAAAGGCAGTGGTTCTATGCAGAACCATTCCATGCTTAAATGTTTTATGCATGGTGAAATGTGTCTTCAGATTGATGGATAATGTGTCGTGTATGGTTCTGTATAGAAGCTTTTTGAAAATGGCTCTATATACCACCACAATGGGTTCTACTATTGTTAGAAGCTTGGCCTCGTAACAGTAGCAGAACCCTTTTTTAAAAAGGTTCTGTATAGAACCATATTTATCACATTCTCCATCAATCTGAAGAACGCTTTCACCATGCAAAGAACTGCTTAGGCCTGAAATGGTTCTATGTAGAAGTCATGGCCCTAAATAGGACCATTTCCTTTACTTGAGGAACGCTGAGGAACCCTCTTCTCGTTTAAGTGAATGGACGGGATTGGAAACAGTCGGTTAACGCCAGAGTAAAAGGCCTGAATCAGTGCTGTGGGTGGACGATAAACAGGCCAGTTTAGTTGTTGACATCACTCACTCGTCTCCCTCTAGTGGCAGAACAGCAGAGATGCAGGGAGGGCTGAGTGTAAACAGTGCTTCACCACAGCCAGAGTGCAGGAGGTCAGTGTGTGTTTCACTCAGGGAGTGTGTTTGTAGTCATGGTCACCGAGGCCTGCATCACTGACTTCGCCTCCATGTGAAGGGCCCATATGCTATATAACCCATTTTTTATTTCCCCTGAAGTCCCTTGAGGTTTTGTCTTTGAAAAACAGCCATAATTCATCTCTACATGACCATTTTCCAACCTCTCTGCATCCCTCAGACTCAAACAGGCCGTCTTTGTTACTGTGCCTTTAAAACTGATGTGTGTAAATGAGCTCTGTTCTGATTGGCTGCCCTGCATTGTGGCTCATTTAAAAAGCAGTCCAAGCTGAAACACTCCTTATAACTTTGGTGTGAATGGGCGGAGCTAAACTGCTGCAGGCTGCGTAGGGGGCCGTGTGTAAATGTGTTGGTTTTTGTAACACAATACAAAAGCAATGAACTAAAAACTGTTCAAGACTCTTTATACAGCTTCGTTTTCATATATGGACAACATATATAACAAATGTTTACAGACTACATCACACTCTTGTTTCAGTTTAATGTAAAATGTGTCTTTAAATGTCACAGTTGGAAAAAAAAAAAAAAAAATTATATATATAATATATATATTATTATAGCAAGCCAAACAGGACATTTAATGAACTTTGATATATGTTTATTCCAAATATATGAATGTTCATTTTATATATATATATATATATATATATATATATATATATATATATATATGTATGTATGTATGTATGTATGTATGTATGTATGTATGTATATAATAGTAATCAGACCTACTCAGAAGTGAGTGGATACCAAAAAGCATCAACTATATAACATACTGTGCGTATCTCCAAAATGGATTGATTGAACTTAATTGAACTTGATTGAAGTTGATTATCCATTAGAATTATCTATAGATTTTCTGTTTGATCCATTCATCATGGAATTTCAATGCAACATAAAATGTAACTGGAACTTTCTAATTAGTAGAAAAGGAGCTCGAAGACGTTTGCATACCGATATTCG
>NC_051212.1:4587465-4652465 GCF_015220715.1 Pygocentrus nattereri
AGGGAGCTAATAACTCTCTTGTGTACATCATTGAAAGGGAGGAAACCCACACCAGCAGGATCTCACAGGGAGGGAGCTAATAACTCTCTTGTGTACATCATTGAAAGGGAGGAAACCCACACCAGCAGGATCTCACTGGGAGGGAGCTAATAACTCTCTTGTGTACGTCATTGAAAGGGAGGAAACCCACACCAGCAGGATCTCACAATTTGCATGAAGTAAATTAAATGTTTGAGCTTATAAAATATGTATAAATTAAATAAAAAAGTATATGAAGCAAATTGTTTTGCTTAACTAGGCCTAGGCTGAACAGCTTAGCAGACAGCTAACAGGCGAACAGACTAGTCCCATACTATTCAGTCAGGCTTCACTGTAAAACTACAACATGTTCGTTTAAGATTTACCACTTGAATGTCAGTTACAGTTACAAGTGTCAAATTCTTCTTTATGTCAGTGTCTAAGTGTGGTTATCACTTTTAGCCCTGCATTGATTCAAATGCATGTGTTCATGTGTTGCAGATGGTGTGTTCGGACACTGTCTGTTTCCTGGAGCAGATGTTTACACCTTCGATGTTTCTCCAGCAGCCCTGCAACATCTGAGGGATGTTCTCCAAAAACTGGCCCACCAAGGTAAAATCTCCATACCCGTCCGCATCTTTCCTTGTTTCAATCCGAAGCTGTTTACCTATCGTCGCTTTCCAAAGAAAAACAAGTAATAATAATAATAATAATAATAAATTACATTTACATAGCGCCTTTCACAAACCCAAGGTCGCGTCACATAGCAAGGGAAAAAAAAAACTATACAGAGGAGGAGGAAAAAAATGTGAATTAAAGTGAAAAGTCTTTAAGTCAGATTTAAAAGAAGAAAGAGAAGAGCCTCCCTGAGGGATCGAGGAAGAGAACTCCAGAGTTTGGGGGCCATGGCACTAAAGGACCTAACTCCCAAGGTGGAAAGTCTGGTGCTGGAACAGCAAGTAAGGTATTGCTAGAAGATCTGAGAGAGTGAGAGGGAGTGTAAGAGGCATCTCCTGAATGGCAGCTTTTCAGGAGAAGGTAAAAACTTCTTCACTTTTAATGTAAGTTAATGTAATGAACTTTTATTTCAAGCAATGTTCAAGCATTTCTGTTGTTCCATTCATCATGAAATTGTCACTCAACATACAGGGCAGCTGGCTTTGCTCAAATGATGTAGAAAAATGAAAATTGAACAAAAAAAAAGGAAAAACTTGTTTCTACCAGTGAACAGAAGGCAAGATGTAGCAAAAGGTTATTGCATGTACTACAAAACACAATTAGAACACATCCTCACTCTTTACACCAGTAACAAGCAAGTTAATAATCGCAGAGGAAAGCATGTTATTATTATTAGTTAGTATTATTTAAAGTAAATAAGTTAGATATCAGTAAATTCACAGCAGGAAGTGCAGTTAGTAGTTGTTTTTTTTGCACTTCTCTCAGATAAACGCTGGTGTGCTTCTCAAATCTTTTGCTTTTGTACATTTAAAAACATAAAATGTCCATTTAAGGAATTCTAGTCTAAGGCATTTTTCTTTATGGGAAAAAGGGAAAGGTATTTTCTCAATTTTGTCATCTACTGGATATTTTTATTGATGTATTACCTGATATATTTATTCATTTTGTTTTTGATCTGTATTTATTCAGTTTAATTATTTTTTTAATTATTAAATTTACTGCTGTGATTATTATTATTATTATTATTGTAAAATATAATATAATATAATATAATTATAAGTGAAAGGTATTTTATCAATATTATTATTTTCTCAATAAAAATATTTTTTTTGATGTATTACCTGATATATTTATTAATTTTGTTTTTGATTAGTATTTATTAAGTACAATTACTATTAAAGTACTATTAAATTTACTGTGATTATTATTATTATTATTATTATTATTATTATTATTATTATTATTTTAACACTTGATTTGTTTTCGCAGTTCAATTTTTTTCAGTCCCTATTTTTTGCATTGACTCAGCTAAATTGTAATTGAGGGCCTCCCTCAATGCACTCTGACTGAACAAAGGCTGATTGATTGATTGATTGATTGATTGATTGTTTTTGTTTATTCAAATCTCCCCAGATCCTCTGAATTATGAGGTGGTTTAATATAGAAGCATTGCTCCATGCAAGCCGACGCTGCTGTGCCGTGAACTGCGCTTCCTGTTCAGTTTTGTGTTCATCATTGAACACATTAGCATGTCCATGATTTTCCTTGGATTCTCCAGGTTTTCCTTGGATTTTCTGGATTTTTTTTACAACTTGTGTGTCTTGTTTTCTATAACTGATAATATCTGATAATATGTCTGATACCAGGCTGTGAGCTTGCCTGGTCTATTTAACATGTTATATATGAAAAAAAGTAATTATTTTAAGATATTAAGTCAATATTTTGAAATGCCACGGCCAGAAAAGCTGAAGTGGCTTCCACAGCTTTTACTGTCACTCTGGTGAAACAGATCAACACTAAGCTTTTCCGTAGCGACGTGAACAGCGTTCCGAATGTGTGCACACGCTCATAAACACACAGTGCATCCGATAATTAAGGAATGCATGCTCACCAACTACTCAGGGCTCAGATTCTACTCGTAGGAGACACAAGCATGACAAACTGTTCAGCAGTGAGACGTTAGGTTTGGCAGGGTTGGACTGCACCACTAGGGGGCCTGTGTGAAGCGTGCGGTGTGTTCTCTTTCCCCTGTTGCGGAGTCATTTGCTCTGACCATCTGCTTGCCTCTCCAGACTCAATCCTGCTTTTCCTCCTGTTCTCCTGTACAGTCATGGCTGTCTTTGCCTGCCCTCAGCCTGCTGACTGTCATCTCACCACCTTTCTCTCTCTGCTCTGCTGAACGACTCCTGGCTTGGATGCAGTCAGGAGGTTCCGCTTCACTACTGGTTCTCTCCTAGGTCTGCGTAGGGCGGTTCGACTTTCATCGGCTGTGTTTGTGTCCCGTTTCTTTCTATTGGAGTCTGATCGTAATGGAAATCTGTGGTCTCTCTTTATCCACTCTCATAACCACACAGGCCAGCATTGATGGACGTGTGGTGCTCATTGCTGTCACTCAAAGCTCACCACAATCAGATTCCCCACAGTATCAATTCCAGAGGCATACTGAGCCTTTTGGGCCAGCTCCAGGTGCTAATCGGATATATTCTTCATGTCGTCCATAAAACTGGCTTTAAGGTGGCCACCCCTCCAAGTTTTTGGTAGATTGCCTAGGTTTCTCTTGGATTGTCCAGATTTTCCTTGGATTGTCCAGGTTTTTACTGGGTTGTCCAAATTTCCGCAGATTGCCCAGGTTTTCCTTGGACTGTTCAGATTTTCACTGGAGTGCTCAGGTTTCTCTGGATTGTTCAGACTTCCCTTGGATTCTCTGGGATTTCAGTGAGACAAATCAGGAATTTCCTGGACAGGTTTAAGCAAAAAGAAAACAAAAGCCTGAGAAGATTACATTCTGTAGCTAAACTGACATTGATCGACTTTAGACTGCAATGTGTGCAGAGCTGCTCATCCACTGAATTCAGTAAACAACAAAGCCACAGATCACAGCCATGTGCATTATAGAATGTGTGTGAAGATGCCATGAAATATGCCATGATGTGGCCTCAATATGCGCCTGTAATCTGTGATAAAGTTCCCCAAAGTCTTATTTTTCAACCTCAGTAAAATATGACATGTAACTCTATGAAGTCCATCACTGCACTGGCCAGTTCAGTAGAACAGGGGTGTGGCTGAAATAAGGTTTGGGCTAAAATAGTTACATGAAAACATGGGACTGCAAAGTTTTTTGTTTTTTTCTTCAGAAACAAAACTCGTGATCAATCGAAATCTTTCAGCTTCACTTTAAAAGAAATCAAAAAGACCATTAAAAATACTTTGAAAATGCCAAAAAAGGCCACCCTTTATTTATTCAGTCAAAAATAAGTGAACAAAACAAAACTGAAGCTCGAAAAACAAAACAAATAATTAAAAGCGCCAGAGAAAATGTGACTCCTAACAACCACCTGGAAGACCTGGTCGACTCCAAAACTGCCTCCATCAGATAAACAGCACTGAAAGCTTTGATCTCTGAGAGAGAGGAGAAGATCAAGCTGCTTCAGATCTGAAAACATCCACAGGTGTTTCTGTCCATCCTTCCACTGTGAGAAGACCACTCAGCGCTGTGGGTCTGAAAGGACGTGTAGCTGATCAAGAAGAACCTCACTGAGAAAAGGAGACGGACACATCAAACAAAGAAGCTGGACGATGGACTGACCGCCCCAGAGTCCAGACCTCAGCACCACTGAATGGGTTTGATTAGTTCAGAAAATCAACCAGCTTCTCAGACTGAGCTTTGGAGGAGAGTCTGCAGGTTCTTTGAGGAGCTGAAAGTGAGGCTCCTGAAGAGAACGGAGGCTGTGATGGTGAAGGTGAAGAGAATCACTGACCCTCACACAGCTGAGAGTAGATTTAGCTGTTGTGTATTTTTGTGCTGAATATATTTTCAGCTTTTTTTCGTAATGCTGAAAAATGCAAAACTTGTCCTTAATGGCCATTTGGGCTGAACAGTTCTGTATAGATGAGGCTTTTCCATAGTGCTGCACACTGATGGATCTCAGGGGGATAAAACCCACCTGATCCAGGTGGGGCTTAATGTGTAGAGCTCCCTAAAACAAAGTCGACACAAAGACACACACACACACACACACACACACACAAACTCTTGAAGAATGCAGTGTCTTTCAGTAAAAGATTACCACCATATTTAACAGGACTCTCATGATGACCGGCTCTACAGCTGGACGTATCCATCACGTGGGCGGATGAAAGGCGGATGATGAAAGGATGAGAGCACTTCTCTGTCGCCCAGGGCGACGCGTCGGACATCTGAGGGCTGGGGAGATGGAGAGGTTTTTCAATGACACACTGTGTTAGAAAGGGCAGAAGCAGAGTGCAGAGTGGCTCTGTGGATCTGACCACCTCCAGAACATCACTCTGTCTGGTCATTCTGTGGCTTTCGGACAGATTTTTAATATGTGGGGTCCGCCAGGCTCAGTGGAGCCAATGATTTGGGAGTCAGGCATGGCAGGGAGGCATGACTGGCTGCTGGTTTTGATTTGAAGAAATGGATTATTAAGATCTTTAAGCACTGACAGCTGCAGGGACTGGAATTAGAAATAAATCTAAATTACAACTCTAACACAACAGCGAAAGTGTGGGTTTGAAAGATTTTGCCCAAACACATGGTTGGAATATACACTATATGGGCAAACATTGTGGGACACACCTCCTAATTATTGAGTTCAGGTGTTTCAGCCACACCCATTGCTAATAGGTGAATAAACTTAAGCACATAGCCTTGCGGTCTCCAAAAGAACTGCACATCAGGAAATTCATGAAATGGGTTTCCATGGCCGAGCAGCTGCACACAAGGCCAAGATCAAAATGGACAATGCCAAGCGTCAGATGGAGTGGTGTAAAGCACCACCACTGGACTCTGGAGCAGTGGAAACATATTTTGTGGAGTGATGAATCAGCTTCTCTATGTGTCCGTCTGATGGACGAGTTTGGTGAATGCCAGAAGAACTTTACCTGCCTGACTGCACTGTGCCAGCTGTAATGTTTGGTGGAGGAGGGATAATGCTATGGGGTTGGTTTTCAGGGGTTTGTCTAGACCCCTTAGTGCCAGTGAAGAGAAATCTTAATGCTTCAGCACCAAGACATTTTGGACAACTGTATGCTTCCTACTTTGAGGGAACAGTTTGGGGAAGAACCTTGTCTGTTCCAGCATGACTGAGTCCCAGTGCACAAAGCAAGGTCCATAAAGGCCTGACTGGGTAAGTTTGGTGTGAAAGAACTTGACTGGCCCTCACAGAGCCCTGACCCTCAACCCCATCAGACACCTCTGGGATGAACTAGAACTGAGACTGTGAGCCATGCCCTCTCGTCTATTACAGCGTCTGACCTAGAATGGGCAGAAATTCCCACAGACAATCTCCAAAATCTTATAGAAATCTTATAGAGTGGAAACTGTACGCATCAGCACTCAGTGGCCCAACTCTGTGAGTTTAGTGCTTCGTGTTTAAGCTATTATTACTTCTCCTAGGTGCTTCCCTTTCACAATAATATTACTTACAGTTGTCTGGGGCAGACCTAACAGGACAGAGATTTTACGCTCTGACTTGTGGCTGTGGTGGCATCCTATGACAGAGCCATGTTTAAAGTTACTGAGCTCTTCAGTACGACCCTCTACTGCCAGTGTTTGTCTATTGAGACTGCAAGGCTATGTGCTTAATTTTATCCTCCTATTAGAAATGGGTGTGGCTGTCTCAATAATTAGGAGGTGTGTTCCAACACTTTTGTCAATAGGTTTTACGTTCTGCACACAGGTCGAACAGGTACGGTGACAGTGGGCAGCCCTGCCAAGCTCCTTTAGTGATTTCTCCCATTTTCTGTTATGACTGAGGCTTATTGATCAGTGTAGAGGCTCCTCATTAGAATGAGAAGATGCACTGGTATTCCTGCCTCCCTGATGACATTCCATAATTTTCCATGGGTGACATCGTAGATACAAAGGGACCTGGCCTGTAAGCCAATTCTGATTCTGAACTGTATGTGTTTCTCGGTGTAGTTGTTCAGCAGAGCCTCTGGGGGGCAGCATGCTTCTGTCCGTTTGGCTTTGGCTGGAGGCTCGGCGGCTCTAATTGGCTTCAGAAGCCAATGCTGAGGTTGATCCTCTAACAGGCGTAAATGAAAGCTGAAAAGCGTGGAAGGCACGCAGCCGTCTTTGGGTAAATTACCAACATGGTAATGAATATTAGAGCGCGGAGGAGATGGCCGTCTAACTCCAATTACCTGAACCAAATAAAGAGAGAGGGATCAGGAGGACGGGAAGAGGAGAAGAGAGGCTGCGTTCAATTACTCCTTTTTTAAGCCCCCTTTTCTTCGTCTGCTCTCTTTTTTTTATCTTGGACACAGATGGCGTCTGAAATCAGGCCTTGTGATTGACGTGCCGTCTTTCTGTGTCAAATTTAGAGCAGTTTTGTGGAGGACTGTGTGCGTTCGTGTGTGTATACGTGTGTATATACGTGTGTGTATATGTGTGTGTATTGTATATGTGTGTGTATATGTGTGTGTATACGTGTGTGTATATGTGTGTGTGTGCCTAAATTGGCAAAAAGAAACAAGTGTAATAAAGCTAGCGTTTCTTCTGCGGTCAGAGCCAAACCTGATATCACCATGTTTGTGATTTCTATTTTACATAATGTCAAGATTTCAGTTGTGTGTAAATTTTACAATGAATGGCCCAAAATAAACGGGCTTACATTAAAACTAAAGCATCTTTCTGGCTAATACTGCACAGTTACCAGTTTTAAGATGAGGTTTTCCTCCCACAGCAGCAAAGTGCTGTTATTTGTAATGTTACGTACCGAAGTGCTGCATCAATTCACTTCTGCCTTTTTGGACCGAATTTATGATTTTGTACTGCTTTCATTTTTCTCCATCCATTAGTGTTACCTCACCATGAATCCCAGCATGCAACACCTAATTGTGGCACATGCAGGGTTGTGAAACTCTCTTTAGAAAATGGTCCCTGGAGGGCTCTTTAGTAAAGGCACGGGTCCTATATGGATCCACAAACACGCAAAATGATCCTACATGTCACCAAAATGAGTTCCATTACTGTTACAGGTCAGTGAATCCTTAATACTGTATAGAAGGGTTGTATGAAAAATGGTTTGGGTTGAATATTTAAAAGTTGTATATTTATATATTTGTTTTATGTTAATATATATATATATATATATATATATATAAGGCAGGTGTATCCTGCCTTCCGCCCAATGACCGCTGAACCCTGAAGGACCCTGAAGGAGATGCAGCTTAGAAAATGGATCAATGGATTTATGTATATATATATATTGGCTTGTGTTTTCAGTTTAGTTTCAATTTTAATTTTAAGAATTATGCTGAATATTTTATCCAAAACTAGGCTTTACGTAGGTGAGACAAAGTGGACAAAATGGTCATTTGGTCATTTAATTTAATTTATCGTTTAATCAATTTGTCATTTAATCAGTTAGTCATTGGTCATTGGTCATTTACTGCATTTCACTGGCTCTGTCCCTGCACTCTGGCCAATGACGAAGTTAAATCTGATCTCCTCCTGAAGAATTTTCATTACATTCCTGACTATTCTCAGCTAGCTTTACTTAGTCATCACTACCACATTACTCACCTCCATCTCCTGAGTGTTTGACACAGAAGCAATTCACGTCTAGACGGTCCTTCCAACGCTGAGCACATTAAAGCTTTTATCTCCACATAGTTCTTGTGTTTTTGGGGTTTTTTTAACACCTTTTTTCTGATAGGTTTTGTTATAGTAGTAGCTGTGTTTGGTAAACACTAATATCTAAGGTCAAACAACAAATCCCAACATCTGTCCTGGCCCCTAAATGAATGGGCTAATAAATACCCTGCTGCTGCTGGCTAGCATTAGAGTCATAGCACTGACCTCAGTCCTGACCTCAGAGTGTTTTTTGAAAGAAAGGTGTTTTTCTTTATCAGAGATATAATTCAGTTGTCTGTTGAATGCCGCACACCTGTATTAGAAATCTGAAGATTCTTTGGTATCAAAGAAGCATCTCCTCTAAGGGCAGTTAGTACAGCGCAGGAGCTGCTCTGCAACTACCACCCCAACACGACCATCGCATTCCAGTAAATGATTAGTTTGAATATAATTGTGTATTAGAACTTTTGATAAAGTTGGACTGGATAGCTTTGGAGTTCTAATGACCGTGTCTGATCCACTCAGACCAGTGCAACACACACTAACACACCACCACCACGTCAGCGTTACTGCAGTGCTGAGAATGACCCACCACCCAAATAGTACCTGCTTTGTGAGGGTCCATGGGGGTCCTGACCACTGAAGAACAGGGTAACAGAGTATCAGAGAAACAGATGGACTACAGTCTGTAACTGTAGAACTACAGAGTGCAGCTATACGGTCAGTGGAGCTGATAAAGTGGACAGTGAGCGTAGAAACGAGGAGGTGGTCAGGAAGTTACGCCTGACTGGTGTGTAGATTTACCCTTTTGTTACTGAACTGCTACCTCAGTATAGCATTAATTTTACTAAACTGTCCTTAAAATCACTGAAACGTTCTTTTTAACGAGACTTACTGTTTTACAATATGTAACCAATGACATTTACTGGGATGGTCTTAGCCACATAGACGAGTTAGATGAAAGCAAATTTTCGGTGTGTTATTTGTACTGAAATCTTTTGGAATTTATGCTCTTTTAATGATTTTCATTTAATAATCGATGTAGTCGACTATGCTGGATAATAAATGAGGCCCAACCTCACTCAAACGCAAGTGGAAAAAATAGACTTGATACAGGAAAATACAACGACTCTCGTTTTGACAGATGTGAAACTAACATCTGTCTAACATCACTAACATTCATATGGAAGCAGACGGGCATGTGCAAAAGTTTGAACACCCCGATCAAATGACATTTTAGGTGATTTTCTAAGAAGAGAACTGAAATATGCTGAAATATGACTTTTATTTTAGTGCACAGTGTGTGTTTATTTGAATTGAACACATTGGACAAAATAAAACATAAAACGTGCCATTCCTCCTGGGGCCATATTTTATGTTTTATTTTTCTGCAATGGGTTACATTTAGAAAATAAAGAGAAATTTTGTATTATTTGAATAAAATGTGCAGAACCGTGTTCTACGTAACAACGCGTTCACTTCTTTTCACTTAGAAAACAAAACCTGGAATTGGACCAGGGGTGTTCAAACTTTTGCATGCGACCGCATCTGTTATGATAAACAATGACTTGAGAATAAACACTTCAGAAACAGTGTGAATGGCCTCTTTCCAGCCTCTTTAGGCTACTGTCATTATGTGAAGTCTAACGGCTATAGAATTAATCAGCGCGTTGACTGTGAAACACAAATAATCACAGTATGAGCTTCAAGTTCGAGAGGCTTTATTGTCATTTGAGCTGTATACAAGTACACAGTGAAATAAAACAACGGTCCTCCAGGACCAACACAGGAACACGAGTGCGAGACACTACAATAAACACACTGCAGACAATACAGTGCAATAAATATGAGACACAATAAATACAAAACACAGGCAGTACTAAAAATATGTAGACTGTGCAAAGCAGGATGTAACATACTATGACATATTAGCAGGTAGCAACCAGAACAACCACAGCGGAGTACAGTATTTGGTCGATACAGTATTCTAGCAGCCCATATTGTTACATAAAATGTGCAAAAAATGCAGATATATGAATCATATTAGTATATAAGTATTTCAAAATTAGAAAAGGAGGCATATTGATGCCCACCCACCCGAGCGTTCAATATCCCTTTCAAAGTGACTTACAATTCAACCACTGATTGTGTGGATATGTTATAATGCATTCATAAGGCATCATAAGAATGGCTATAAATATTTATAAACATGCCTTGCACGTTACAGCCATGCTCACTATGCATTATGTATTGTTAACATGATGCATTATAAGTACTGTTCATAACACATTATAAGAGCTCATAAGCTGCATTAGTCCACTCTAAGTAAAGTGAAGCGTACTGGACTAAAGCCTCCTCCCGGGTTTAGACTGAGGCTTCTAGTTGACGTATTTACTGAAGGATTTACTGAAACACTAAAACACAATAAAGCTCATTACAGGCTTCAAATGTCAGAGTTTAAACTAGAGCAGCATCAGAGTTTCACCCAATGTGGGAAAGTCAATGTTCACCACTGTTAATGTGCACCACCGTTAGCCTGGCCCTGACTTAACACTGCAGATCTAATAGAACGCCAGCAGAAACCAGCACTACTGTACTGTAGTGTAGTGTTACAGAGTGGAGGGTTCTAGTGCTTGACATTAGAACCAGTGAGGGAACAAATTACAGTGACAGCACTGAACTGTCTCGCCTCTCCCTCTCCAGGCCTTTACTCCACAGTGACTTCACATTTACATATAATACTGGAAATCTCAGGCTGTAAATAAACTTTGTATTTGTCTTTACGCTCTCCAAGCTGGGACTGACTTCTTTGGCACTGAATTAACAATTCATAATGTACAACAAACATGGCTATAAAGTGCAATTCAGTGTAATTCATTTTTATAAATATTTATAACCATGCCTTATAAATGCACTATAACATGTTCTAAATGTGTTTATAGATGCTTACAAACCGAACATGACTAGAAAGTGTTACCACTGATCTTTCTGAATGAAGTCAAACTGAAGTCCCACACGGATTATGTTATGATCTATTTACACTCAAGGCATTAATAGATATAGTAATAAGCTACGTCTATACAAACTCATCGTTTTTAGGGTTATTTCTATAGGGAGGTGTATGTCCCAAAAGCCCAAGCCTTAAATTCACACCTATTTTTTTGAAGTTCAAAGATTTAAATTTATTGTTAGTTTGATTTTTAAATGAAAAGACTTCACTCCAAAAATGCTGCCCCACATTCCCATATCACTAGAGAGGTGTAGTCTGTAGGCGGGGCCTTATATTAGCCACACCCATGCATTTCAGAGCAGGAGGGTAGGCTGCATCCCTGTCCCTCATGGCCACATGGTGAGCACTGACATCCCATTGTTTTGTAGTAAATCAGCATGTAGTCATTCATATAGAACGATATTCCGTATAGTCTTGCTAATATGCGTGACGTCATGTCCACCTTGTTATTGTTTTGTCCCTGTTGTCCTGACCACTCAGTCCTGTAGCAGCTGGCACACCTCTCCTCCGTGAGTGTGTGTGGAGGACAGATAGAGCTGCAGGTTGTCGATGTCATCGATTCGCGCTTCTCTTTATCTCACATCTCGAGTAGCTGAAGAAAACGGCGCGATTTGGGACAGCGTGAGATCGATGGGATCGACTGGCCAAAGAGACAGAGACGGAGAGCGCTCACTCATTGTCTTGTGACACGAACACACACACAAACACACACACACAAACATGCACTGGACGTGCTGTGCACACATACCAAAACGAAATGAGTTTTGTGGTCACACTGCGGTCACCATGCTTCAGTGCATCAGTGTGATCACCGACTGTTTCCGTACATTTTCAGGACAAACATGCTGGACCAACAAAACAGTCCTGACTTTGCAAAGCACTTTTTTACCAAAGTTTATATATCGTGGTTGAATTTTTAAGCTTAACCCGATTCATAACTACCAGCCACTTCACTTCAAGTCCCCCTCCTTGGATAAACACCCAGTGTCCATCTTATCAGCTCCACTTACTGTATAGCTGCACTCTGTAGTTCTACAGTTACAGACTGTAGTCCATCTGTTTATCTGATACTCTGTTACCCTGTTCTTCAGTGGCCAGGACCCCCATGGACCCTCACAGAGCAGGGACTGTTTGGGTGGTGGATCATTCTCAGCACTGCAGTAACACTGATGTGATGGTGGTGTGTAAGTGTGTGTTGTGCTGGCATGAGTGGATCAGACACAGCAGTGCTGCTGGAGTTTTTAAACCCTGTGTCCACTCACTGTCCACTCTATTAGACATTTCTACCTTGTCGGTCCACCTTGTAGATGTAAAGTCAGAGACGACAGCTCATCTGCTGCTGCACAGTTTGTGGTGGTTGACCTCTAGTCCTTCATCAGTGGTCACAGGACACTGTTGGCTGGATATTTTTGGTTGGTGGACTATTCTCAGTCCAGCAGCGACGCTGAGGTAAAACTCAACCTAATTTAAGTTCAAATATGTGATTAAATGAAAAAAAAAAATAGGCCAAATTTTCACCCTGAAATAAAAAAAAAACAAAAACAAAAGAATTAACAAAAGAACAAATAAAAGGTGTTCTCCAGTTTAGCACTGATGACAGAGGTATGAAAGTATGAAAAAATTTTTTACTTAAAATATTTTAGGTTAACTTTTACTTAAAATTAATTAAATAAATATCTAAATATTTTAAAGGCTTTGGATTTCAATCTGAGATCAAAGGAAAAAAATAATACATTTTTTTAAATTAATAGAGAATATTGAAGAATGGAGTAGAGAGGAAAGAGATGAGTTTGGAAAATAGAAAGTAGAGTGTAGAAAGTAAAGCAAAGAAAGTAGAGATTAGAAAGTACAAAATAAAGAGTTGAGAAGAGAAAGTAAAAAGTAAAGAGTAGACAGTAGAAAGTTTAATCTAAAGGGTCGAGAGTAAAGAGTGAAGCGTAACAGTAGACAGTAGAGAGTTTGATCTAAAGGGTCGAGAGTAAAGAGTGAAGTGTAACAGTAGACAGTAGAGAGTTTGATCTAAAGGGTCGAGAGTAAAGAGCGAAGTGTAACAGTAGACGGTAGAGAGTTTGATCTAAAGGGTCGAGAGTAAAGAGTGAAGCGTAACAGTAGACAGTAGAGAGTTTGATCTCAAGGTTAGAGAGTAAAGAGTGAAGCGTAACAGTAGACGGTAGAGAGTTTGATCTAAAGGGTCGAGAGTAAAGAGCGAAGTGTAACAGTAGACGGTAGAGAGTTTGATCTAAAGGGTCGAGAGTAAAGAGTGAAGCGTAACAGTAGACAGTAGAGAGTTTGATCTCAAGGTTAGAGAGTAAAGAGTGAAGCATAACAGTAGACGGTAGAGAGTTTGATCTAAAGGGTCGAGAGTAAAGAGTGAAGCGTAACAGTAGACAGTAGAAAGTTTAATCTAAAGGGTCGAGAGTAAAGAGTGAAGCGTAACAGTAGACGGTAGAGAGTTTGATCTAAAGGGTCGAGAGTAAAGAGTGAAGCGTAACAGTAGACAGTAGAAAGTTTAATCTAAAGGGTCGAGAGTAAAGAGTGAAGCGTAACAGTAGACAGTAGAGAGTTTGATCTAAAGGGTCGAGAGTAAAGAGTGAAGCGTAACAGTAGACGGTAGAGAGTTTGATCTAAAGGGTCGAGAGTAAAGAGTGAAGCGTAACAGTAGACGGTAGAGAGTTTGATCTAAAGGGTCGAGAGTAAAGAGTGAAGCGTAACAGTAGACGGTAGAGAGTTTGATCTAAAGGGTCGAGAGTAAAGAGTGAAGCGTAACAGTAGACGGTAGAAAGTTTGATCTCAAGGTTAGAGAGTAAAGAGTGAAGCGTAACAGTAGACGGTAGAGAGTTTGATCTCAAGGGTCGAGAGTAAAGAGTGAAGCGTAACAGTAGACGGTAGAAAGTTTGATCTCAAGGTTAGAGAGTAAAGAGTGAAGCGTAACAGTAGACGGTAGAGAGTTTGATCTCAAGGTTAGAGAGTAAAGAGTGAAGCGTAACAGTAGACAGTAGAGAGTTTGATCTAAAGGGTCGAGAGTAAAGAGTGAAGCGTAACAGTAGACGGTAGAGAGTTTGATCTAAAGGGTCGAGAGTAAAGAGTGAAGCGTAACAGTAGACAGTAGAGAGTTTGATCTAAAGGGTCGAGAGTAAAGAGCGAAGTGTAACAGTAGACGGTAGAGAGTTTGATCTAAAGGGTCGAGAGTAAAGAGTGAAGCGTAACAGTAGACGGTAGAGAGTTTGATCTAAAGGGTCGAGAGTAAAGAGTGAAGCGTAACAGTAGACGGTAGAGAGTTTGATCTAAAGGGTCGAGAGTAAAGAGTGAAGCGTAACAGTAGACGGTAGAGAGTTTGATCTAAAGGGTCGAGAGTAAAGAGTGAAGCGTAACAGTAGACGGTAGAGAGTTTGATCTAAAGGGTCGAGAGTAAAGAGTGAAGCGTAACAGTAGACGGTAGAGAGTTTGATCTAAAGGGTCGAGAGTTAAGAGTGAAGCGTAACAGTAGACGGTAGAGAGTTTGATCTAAAGGGTCGAGAGTAAAGAGTGAAGCGTAACAGTAGACGGTAGAGAGTTTGATCTAAAGGGTCGAGAGTAAAGAGTGAAGCGTAACAGTAGATGGTAGAGAGTTTGATCTAAAGGGTCGAGAGTAAAGAGTGAAGCGTAACAGTAGAGAGTTTGATCTAAAGGGTCGAGAGTAAAGAGTGAAGCGTAACAGTAGACAGTAGAAAGTTTGATCTAAAGGGTCGAGAGTAAACAGTGAAGCGTAACAGTAGACAGTAGAAAGTTTGATCTAAAGGGTCGAGAGTAAAGAGTGAAGCGTAACAGTAGACAGTAGAAAGTTTGATCTAAAGGGTCGAGAGTAAAGAGTGAAGCGTAACAGGAGACAGTAGAGAGTTTGATCTAAAGGTTAGAGAGTAAAGAGTGAAGCGTAACAGGAGACAGTAGAGAGTTTGATCTAAAGGGTCGAGAGTAAAGAGTGAAGCGTAACAGGAGACAGTAGAGAGTTTGATCTAAAGGGTCGAGAGTAAAGACTGAAGTGTAACAGTAGACGGTAGAGAGTTTGATCTAAAGGGTCGAGAGTAAAGAGTGAAGCGTAACAGTAGAGAGTTTGATCTAAAGGGTCGAGAGTAAAGAGTTAAGTGTAACAGTAGACGGTAGAGAGTTTGATCTAAAGGGTCGAGAGTAAAGAGTGAAGCGTAACAGTAGACGGTAGAGAGTTTGATCTAAAGGGTCGAGAGTAAAGAGTGAAGCGTAACAGTAGACAGTAGAGAGTTTGATCTAAAGGGTTGAGAGTAAAGAGTGAAGCGTAACAGTAGACGGTAGAGAGTTTGATCTAAAGGGTCGAGAGTAAAGAGTGAAGCGTAACAGTAGACAGTAGAAAGTTTGATCTAAAGTTTAGAGAGTAAAGAGTGAAGCGTAACAGTAGACAGTAGAAAGTTTGATCTAAAGGTTAGAGAGTAAAGAGTGAAGCGTAACAGGAGACAGTAGAGAGTTTGATCTAAAGGTTAGAGAGTAAAGAGTGAAGTGTAACAGGAGACAGTAGAGAGTTTGATCTAAAGGGTCGAGAGTAAAGACTGAAGTGTAACAGTAGACGGTAGAGAGTTTGATCTAAAGGGTCGAGAGTAAAGAGTGAAGCGTAACAGTAGAGAGTTTGATCTAAAGGGTCGAGAGTAAAGAGTGAAGCGTAACAGTAGACAGTAGAGAGTTTAATCTAAAGGGTCGAGAGTAAAGAGTGAAGCGTAACAGTAGACAGTAGAGAGTTTGATCTAAAGGGTCGAGAGTAAAGAGTGAAGCGTAACAGTAGACGGTAGAGAGTTTGATCTAAAGGGTCGAGAGTAAAGAGTGAAGCGTAACAGTAGACGGTAGAGAGTTTGATCTAAAGGGTCGAGAGTAAAGAGTGAAGCGTAACAGTAGAGAGTTTGATCTAAAGGGTCGAGAGTAAAGAGTGAAGCGTAACAGTAGACAGTAGAAAGTTTGATCTAAAGGGTCGAGAGTAAAGAGTGAAGCGTAACAGTAGACAGTAGAAAGTTTGATCTAAAGGGTCGAGAGTAAAGAGTGAAGCGTAACAGTAGACGGTAGAGAGTTTGATCTAAAGGGTCGAGAGTAAAGAGTGAAGCGTAACAGGAGACAGTAGAGAGTTTGATCTAAAGGGTCGAGAGTAAAGAGTGAAGCGTAACAGTAGAGAGTTTGATCTAAAGGGTCGAGAGTAAAGAGTGAAGCGTAACAGTAGACAGTAGAGAGTTTGATCTAAAGGGTCGAGAGTAAAGAGTGAAGGGTAACAGTAGACAGTAGAAAGTTTGATCTAAAGGGTCGAGAGTAAAGAGTGAAGCGTAACAATAGACAGTAGAGAGTTTGATCTAAAGGGTCGAGAGTAAAGAGTGAAGCGTAACAGTAGAGAGTTTGATCTAAAGGGTCGAGAGTAAAGAGTGAAGCGTAACAGTAGACAGTAGAGAGTTTGATCTAAAGGGTCGAGAGTAAAGAGTGAAGCGTAACAGTAGAGAGTTTGATCTAAAGGGTCGAGAGTAAAGAGTGAAGCGTAACAGTAGACAGTAGAGAGTTTGATCTAAAGGGTCGAGAGTAAAGAGTGAAGCGTAACAGTAGACAGTAGAGAGTTTGATCTAAAGGGTCGAGAGTAAAGAGTGAAGCGTAACAGTAGACAGTAGAGAGTTTGATCTAAAGGGTCGAGAGTAAAGAGTGAAGCGTAACAGTAGACGGTAGAAAGTTTGATCTAAAGGGTCGAGAGTAAAGAGTGAAGTTTCACTGACAGTAAAGAGTTTGTTCTGAAGGGTAGAGAGTAAAGGGTAAAGTTTAATAAGTAGAGAGTTTGCTTTTGTTTCATGGTGTTATAATTGGGGTGAAGTGGCGCCGCTGACTATCCTCATGCACATTCCAGTCCTTTATAGGTTCTCTTTTTGTGATTTTATTTATTTTTCTTTTTCTTGATGCTCTAAAACTGATTCAGCCTAAAATGATAGATGACCACTGTGTATTCTGCCTTTACTCTCTTCAGCAGTAGTCTGTTAGCAGCTTCAGCACCTCTCTCAGTAACTGTGATAATCATCTCAGGATCTCTTCATCTCTCTCCATCATATCATATTTTCATGATAACAATATCCAATTTACACAACCCACTTCAGGTCTAGTCAGTCAGCCAAGACAAGTTAAAATCTGAAGTTTGATGCTTTAGTTTTAGCACTGGAGGTAGAGGACTAGTACAGTTAACACGTTAATGTAAGCCTATTTCCCACCAAGTAACTGTCACTGGTGTTAATGATTGCCATTGGTGTTACACACAATAAAGGTAACACCAGTGACATTTTAATGAAAAATGCATGTTACAAAATTATGGCTACAGAGCATCAAACCACACGTCAGTCATGGAATATCAAGTGAAATGTCATTTAATCCATTTATATTCTATTTTCTATTTTCACAATTACCTCAGAAAGTTGGTCACACCAGTGACGTCAGCTAAAAGCCTCATATGACATCATGAGCTTAATGAAACTAAAATTTCTGATAACTGAAGGACACAGTGGACTCACCATGTGCTTTTCTTCATAGATCCTCAGAAAAGAGGTAAACCGAAGTCAGTTGATGTCACCGGTGTGACTTTTATTTCAAAATAAGAGATTTTTTTGTCATGCGGTAACACCAGTGACACGACTCCTGGGGACAACAATGTGTATTATATATCTTTTGTAATATTATAAAGTAATCATATTTTATAATATTCATTTGGCATTTCTTTTCTTTATCTCACTTAATTCATGTATTCAGTGGTCATGTGTAGATGTGGCCTGAGCTCAGGGTAAAAGAAGCCCTGATGCAGAAAGCGATATCCTGACAAGTAAATTGACCTCAAATATAGTCAATAAATCTAGTATTTCTACTGTTGAGATTGCTGTATGCTTGATTTAAGATCATTTACCTTATTTCAAGCAATTGTCTCACTATAGTGGCAGATCATTTTACTTGTTTTCAGAAATGTGCTTGACCAGCAAACCAGCAAAAATATCTGCCAGTATAGTGAAATAATTTTACTTCATGAAATTGCTTAATAAAATTACTGTGGATGCAACTACACTCCAACTTTGTTCAGTTTGCTGAGGATTCTCCTGCCACTTGTCAGCCTCCCTAAATGAGAAGAGGAGGAGCACGATCCTGTTATAGATTAAATCACTGCATGGTGTGAAGATACCCTTCTACCATGGAATACTTCCACGACTAGAGAGATATGAATTGGTTTTAAGAAATACTCCTTACCCCTGTTTGATGACCTTCTAAGGTCAGCCTATGAATTTTGTCGCTAATTACAAATATCTTGGGGTCATCCTCAACAATAAGCTGAAATGGCACCAACATACTGATTTTATTAATAGAAAAGGGCAGCAAAGGCTTATTTTCTCAACAAGTTGACCTCCTTAATGTCAATCAGACAATGTGTAAGATGTTTTGCAGTGCTTTTATTTACGGGCGTCAAATGTTCTGCGTTACTTGCCTCTTTCGGAGAATGCAGGCAAATTTTGACTCCTGTGAGCAAATTTCAGGGCATCGACAGCACCAGTTTAAAGAATACTTATTAGTCTAGACCTCCTAGCAAATCAGGGAAATAGCTTCTGATACAAGGCCTCCACTTTCTTCTGCTTTTGAGCTCCTATCTTCTTGTCACAGATATTGCCAGGTTTGGGATGTAACTAAAAGTATTAGGAATACACATTCAGAATACATAAAATAAAGCTTGAAAATGGGAGTAACGTGATAAGTTAATGCCGTTAGGTGACAAAATGAACCAATTATGCAACCCCACACATGAGCTCTGCTAAAGCCTGAGTAGACTGATAAATAAATGTGATGGGTTATTAATCTCAGAGTTACTGAGCCCTTTTAACATTAAGCATTTTCCCCATCCTTTTTATTGCTTCCCAGCATTTGTTAAAAACAGGGCTGGGTTTTCATTCATGCCTCTTGTGTGGCCAAATGTGGTTTTATTTATTTACCGGAATATTTATATTTTTAACTATATATATTTTTCTATCCTACTACTACTCTAGACTTGCTTTACTATGAGAATGAAAATAAAGTTGAAGTGAATTGAAGTAAAGTGAACTGTATAAGAGAGAACCACAGCCCAGTAGCAGAGATGGAATCTCCACTATTGTCAAGTTGGCTGGCTGTAACAGACCTGATATTCTGATGTGTATTCTCTGATTGTCCTCGCTGTGAGCTCTGGGAGAGTCTGCTGGAATGGGTTTAATGTGGCCTGACGTGCGTGTTTGAGGGTTTGGATGGAAGGAGCAGTGACCATAAACGTGAAGTTCATGATTTCAGCCTGAATGACCACTTTATGCTGACCGATTACCTTAGTGGGTCTTTCTTCATGGTGTCCAGTTTGATGAAATCATGAACATTTAATGGTGACTTTATTCTGCTTTCCATGACGTCATATGCTGTTCCCCAAAAAACTGCAGCTTTTATTAGAAATGGTGAAAGATGACATGGCTAAGCTTCTGGTTGTTGGGGTTAACACACACAAACACACTAGTGTGAGCGAGAGTGTGTGTGCATAACATCATTGTGTTTGTGTGAAGGAAGAAGCACTGTATAAAGAGTAAAATAAGTGGAAATAAGTATGTAATAAATATGGCATATGTAGAACCACACACACACACACACACACACACACACATATATATATATATAGGCTGCTACTGGAATCTTCTCCCACTCCGTCATGATGACACCACAGAGCTGGTGGATGTTAGACACCTTGTGCCCCTCCTCATTCTGCTTGAAGACACCCCACAAGTGCTCAACTGGGTTCAGGTCTGGAGACGTACCTGGCCAGTTCATCAACTTTATCTTCTGTAGGCAGGAGACAGTTGTCTTGGTACTCCTCACCAGGGCACCACCACGCATGCTGGACACCATCTGAGCCAAACAAGTTTATCTTGGCCTTGTCAGGCCACAGAACATGGTTCCAGTAATCCATATTCTTGGGCTGCTTATCTTCAGCAAACTCTTTGCAGGCTTTCTTGTGCATCAGCTTCAGAAGAGGCTTCCTTCTGGGATAATGGCCATGCAGACTGAGTTGATGCAATGTACGGCGTATGGTCTACACACTGACAGACTGACCTCCCACTTCTTCAACCTCTGCAGCAATGCTGGCAGCACTCATGCATCTATTTTTTGAAGCCAACCTCTGGATATGATGTTGAACATGTGCACTCTGGCGAGGCCTGTTCCGAGTGGAACCTGTCCTGGAGAACCGCTGTATGACCTTCACCACTGCTCAGACCTTCACCACATAGCTCAGTTTCAGGGTGTCCGCAGTCTTCTTATAGCCTAGGCATCTTTGTGGAGAGCAACAGTTCTATTCCTCACATCCTCAGAGATTCTTTGCCATGAGGTGCTGTGTTGAACATCCAGTGGCCAGTATGAGTGAACTGTACCCAAAACACCAAATTTAACAGCCCTGCTCCCCGTTCACACCTGGAACCCTGTAACTCTAACGAGTCACACGACATCACGGAGGGACGACAACACAACTGGGCACAATCTGGACACGTTTGCTGTGAGGTGGACTCACTTGTGCTACCAGATATTTAGAAATTAATGGCTGTGTATTGAGTTCTTCTCAGAGGACAGTAAATCTGCACTGCTATACAAGCTGCACACTGACCACTTTAACTTCTATCCTAGGTTCATTTCTATAGTGTCGTCCCATCAACAGATAGAATAAAATATTAAAAAGAAATGTGAGGGGTGCACTCACTTTTGTTAGATACTGTGTGTGTATGTATTATTCATTGTCAAGGCATCGCACATTCACATTTTACAGCAGAAACAGTCAAACTCCAGCGCTGTTCCCCAGCAGAACCTGATAAATCAGTTCAGCCAGTCAGCGCACACTATTCATGTAAGGTGCTGCCAACCATTTCGAGCAGAATCTAACAGGTCCCTTCTCCCTACAAAGTGCAGCATGTAGGTCTCAAAATAACAGCTACTGCATCTAGACAGAGCTCAGTGTGTCTAACAGAGAACCACTCTGGATTCAGCCATGTGTGCACAATTCACACTGGACATGAAGCACAATACTTTGGTTTAAAAGCCAAAAATTCAGAACTCACATGCACCATATAAGGAACAGTGAGCCATTTGAGATTCAGCCATAGGATTTTCTGAGGTCTGATTTTATACATGTTTAGTTTAGACCATCAATGAGCAACTTACAGCTCTTCATCTGGTTTTTTATGTTGAAGAACGTTTAATACTGCTCTGAAAAGAAAATTGTATCCATTACATGCTTTGTTTAACATGAAATGACCACTGGAATTAACTACTTACTTTTGCAATTGAACAATGAAATCCTCATATACATTATATGGAGAAAACTATACAGGGTGGGCCATTTATATGGATACACCCAAATAAAATGGGAGTGGTTGGTGATATTAACTTCCTGTTTGTGGCACATTAGTATATGGGAGGGGGAAAACTTTTCAAGATGGGTGGTGACCATGGTGGCCATTGTGAAGTCGGTCATTTTGGATCCATGTTTAGTTTTTTCAATGGGAAGAGGGTCGTGTGACACATCAAGCTTATTGAGAATTTCACAAGAAAAACAAAGGTGCTTGGTTTTAATGTAAATTTATTCTTTCATGAGTTATTTACAAGTTTCTGACCACTTATAAAATGTGTTCAGAGTGCTGCCCGTTGTGTTGGATTGTCAAAGCAAACCCTCTTCTCCCACTCTTCACACACTGAGAGCAACACCGCAGAAGAAACGCCAGCACAGGCTTCCAGTATCCGGAGTTTCAGGTGCTGCACATCTCGTATCTTCACAGCATAGACAATTGCCTTCAGATGACCCCAAAGATAAAAGTCTAAGGGGGTCAGATCGGGAGACCTTGGGGGCCTGTACATTATACCTACAGGAGTTTTTATGACATTCCATTCTAAACACATTGGCTTTAACATGGAATTGGTCCCCCCATTGCAGCTATAACAGCTTCCACTCTTCTGGGAAGATATCTGCAAGATTTTGTAGTGAGTCTGTAGGGATTACTGCCCGTTCCTCCAGAAGAGCATTTGTGAGGTCAGACACTGGTGTTGGACGAGAGGGTGTCACTCACAATCTCTGTTATAGTTCATCCCAAAGGTGTCTGACGGGGTTGAGGTCAGGGCGCTGTGAGGGCCATTCAAGTTCTTCCACATCAACTCACCCAGTCAGGCCTTTATGGACCTTGCTTTGTGCACTGGGGCTCAGTCATGCTGGAGCAGAAAAGGATCTTCCCCAAACTGTCCCTATAAAGTTGGAAGCATATAATTCTCCAGAATGTCTTGGTGCTGAAGCATTAATATTTCCCTTCACTGGAACTAAGGGGTCTAAGCCAACCCCTGAAAAGCAACCCCAAGCATTATCCCTCCTCCACCAAACTTTACAGCTGGCACAGTGTAGTAAGGCATGTAGCGTTCTCCTGGCATTCGCCAAACCCAGACTTGTTCATCAAACTGACAGATAGAGAAGCTGATTCATCACTCCATAGACTGTTTCCACTGGTCCAAAGTCCAGTGGTGGTGCTTTACACCACTTTCTGCGGTGCTTGACATTGTGCATTTTTACCTTAGGATGTGATGCAGCTGCTCAGCCATGAAAACCCATTTCATGCAACTTCTATTGTGCAGTTCTTTTGCTGATGTTGCTTCAAGAGGTGATTTGGAACTCTTTAGTGAGTGTTTCAACAGAGAATAGACACTTCAGCACGTGGCCGCCAACTCTGTGAGTTTGTGTGGTCTACTGTGTCGTGGCTGAGCTGTTGTTGGACCGAGGTGCTTCCATTTCACAATAATGGCACTTACAGTTGGCTGGGGTAGATCTAGCAGGACAGAAATCTCACAAACTGACTTGTGGCAGAGGTGATGTCCTGTGACAGTGCTGGCTTTAAAGTTACTGAGCTCATCAGTACAACACTCTACTGCCAGTGTTTGTCTATTAAGACTGCAAGGCTATGTGCTTTGATTTGACTCCAATAAGAGTCCTTGGGCAAGACTCCCAACACTACTTTCACCTACTACGCTGTAGACTAGGGTTCAATCCCCTGCTTGGGTAGCACCCTACACTACACCAATAAGGGTCCTTGGGCAAGACTCCCAACACTACCTTCACCTACTACACTGTAGATTGGGGTTCAATCCCCACCTGGGTAAACACCCTACACTATACCAATAACAGTCCTTGGGCAAGATTCCCAACACCACCTTGGCCTTTCTGTGTAAAACGATCAAACTGTAAGTCGCTCTGGATAACAGCGTCAGCCAAATGCCATAAATGTAAAATGTTCAATGACATTTCTCAGTTTCAGCATTTGATGTGATATCTTTGTACTATTTTCAATGAAATATAGGACTTACATGATTTGCATACCATTGCATTCTGTCTTTTATGTACATTTGTTACATGTTGTACAGCGACCCAAATTTTATAGAAACAGGGCCATAAGGGCCGATTATTTAAGACAGTCTAGGGATAAATAAGACATCCAGAGGTTTTACAGTGATAGATTGCTGGTAGATTTCTGAGAGGTAGAAGAGAAAATGGTGAGATCTTAGACTTTTTTTCTTATATACATATTGCTCAGCTATGGCTGATAAGAGTTAGACACAAAGAGGTAATCCATCTGTGAGACGATATTTTGATCAACGTGAGAAAACTGGCAGGTGCTTCTCAGGAGTTGCAGAAACAGAGGAGGTCTTATTTGGAGCAAGTCTCTCCTCTGGGTACAGTAGAACACAGTGAGAACCCCAGAAAGGTGATTTGGGGCACAGTTCTCATTAGGGTTTATTAAGTCATGAAACAGTGAATTTCACACGTGGCGCTAACCAGCGCTGGACTACACTGTTGGAAATGAAGGTTCTGTGCAGGTACATTTTTCGCTCATCAACGTTCCCACAAAGGTACCACCATGGTTTTAAGGTCTGATTGTGGAGCTTAAATCAGGTTCTCCAGGTGAAAAGTTGGTATTTGTTCCTTTTCATAACCGCATGTTTTAAAACAGAGCAGTAGAGTAAAAGCCTGGAGGCGAGGCGGGGTGTGTGGAGTCAGTACAGCTTAGAACAGATCATCTCAGTGGATTATGGTTCAGTGATGTTTCCTGACTGAAGGTACTGAGATGGACCCCTGAGGATCCCACCCCAGTGACTGTTTTGCTCCTTTTTTCAGAGAGTGTGGGAATAAAACTTGGGCTTGGACATTTGTCTAGTCCAGCCCACTACAACCACAGTGACCCCCCACCCCTGACCATTACCCCCAAGGTAGCTAGCTAGTTAATTAGTCAGTGTATAGTACATTAAGCCTCACTGTGTAAGAATGAATGAAAATGGCTTAGTGACCCCTTCTGTACTTTTTGCCTGCACTTCCCTGCTCTGATATCAAAATAATTTCTTCATTGCTTTGCATCTTGTTTAAGGAACCTTCTGGGTTTTTTTTTATCACCCCCCCATACTACCCCCCACCCCCTCCAATGGTGCTTTTTGGAAGTTTTCTCTCCACCTCTGATTAGTTAGCCTTCAGCTTTACTTTCCCGGTTATTCATTACACCTTGTTCTGGGGTCGGCGGCATTCGGGGATTGGCCCCCAGCCACACTGAGAGTGCAATGGGCCCCTGAGGTGTCTAGATATGTGCACTCCAGTGTTCACCTGTCACACACTGTTGGTTCTGTACTGTCTCCATTCATGTTATATAGGACTACACTCTCAGAAATGGTACTAAACTACCATTGGGTAGGACCCCTCTTGTCACTGGGGTGGGACCCTCAAGGCTCCATCTCAGTCCCTTTAGTCAGGGAACATAACTGAACCATAATCCACTGAAATGATCTGTTCTAAGCTGTACTGACTCCACTCACCCCGCCTCGCATCCAGGCTTTTATTCTACTGCTCTGATTTAAAACATTTAGTTGTGGAAAGGAACAAATATCAACTTTTCACCTGGAGAACCTGATTTAAGCTTCACAGTCAGACCTTAGAACCACCGCTGTACCTTTCAGGGAACATTTACGTTGTTTGTACCTTGATGACTGAAAAATGACCTACACAGAACCTTCATTTCTAACAGCGTTCAGCAGAATAACGACCACTCATCTCTCATTCTCTCAGCGGCGCGCACACATAGTGGCCCAGTGGGAACTGTCCCAATGGCCAGTCCATCACAGGTCACCTCTAAAGCTGGGGTTAAATTAAACTACCCCATTCTCTGCCCCAGTTATATGCAGGACTCACCTGAGTCTGTACCAGGTCGTCTACAGATTTCTGGGCAGTGGGAACAGATGGTGGGCACAGGAAGTGGAAAATGTCTGACTGAACCAAGCATTTGAATCGGAACGTAATCCAGACATGCGCACTCTACAGACGTTTGCGTCTGTCTGGGGAAGCGAGTGTTTCCGTTTGCCTTCAGTTCAGTTTCGCTCAGCCACCAGTTACAAGTCGAGTCATTTAGAAATTTTCTATAATCAGCTGAAAAGTGTGAGACAGAGTCGTTAAACGTATCCAAGGCTTTTAGCAAGAATTTGTCAAGGTCCTCATAACTCGCTCTTCGTGTCCCTCGAGTGGCCTCCCGCGATGCTAAATGTCAGCAGCAGCTCCAACACTATCAGCTAGCGAATTCCTCAGCGGAGCGTTTATGAATATGAAATTATTTATTTATCTGCCTCCCTGCATCTGTTCCCCGGCAACAAAATGCTTTACACGGGCGTCGTTGAAAGACAGCCACGGTCTGAATCTACCCAGAGGCCCTCTCTCTCTCTAGGACTCGGCTATGCAGATGTTTGACTAGCGGAAAAACTAGAGGCGTTTTGTCTGGACGGCCGTTTTGAGCACTTTGTGGCTGCAGCTGCAGCAGGCCGGGTCAGTGCGTAGGAGGGAAAATGGCTCGGGATGCTGCTGCTAGAATTTCTATTAATGCGTTCGGGTGCAGGACCTCGCGCGGCAGCTGCGGAGCTTTTTGGCCGTGGCTTTTTTAGCTCTTTTTGATAATGGAGAACGTCGCCGGTCACCTAACTGCAGCAGGTCAAGCTGCAGCCGCACCTGGCTGTGCTTTTGCAAGCCGGCTAGCGTTTTTTTTTATCTTTGATCATAAATTCACGTCATTTATAGTGCATCTTAGATTGGCTAGTAACCACAGAAGTGCCTATTTGATGGTTTCACCTGAATGGCAGGCACTTTAGACTCAGCGGCTTTGAGGGTGGCCCTTGTGCCGCTCGAAGCTTTGATCAATATTCTTCACAAGTGGGAAGTCTCGAACACGCATAATATCTCTAAATTATTCTTTTGTTGCAGGGAACTAGTCGTGACTGGTGAGACTCGTACGTGTGTTCTTTCGGTTTGTGACTCGGCACACACACCCGCACTATACACATGCGGCTAAAAGAGCGTCCACTGTTCATTCGGTTCACTTAATTGGACAGAAACATCAGTTCTGTACTTCTTAGTCTGTGATAGACGTCTGGTCCTGAGTGGCCAGTGACGTTGGCTGACCAGACGGAAGTAAAAACAAAACCTTAAAAGCAGGATCATCTCCATTTGAAACCCAATCACAAGAGGTGCAGACGCAGCTAACGGGGCTGTGAACGTTCAAAACGTCTTCTGTATGATTAGTAGCCGAAACAGATTGGACCAGCTTAGAAAGCTGTCTGCTGCTGGCGGATCATTGTGGGAGGTTCTGTCCGAGATGTGTCGAGAGTGGTGCTCAGCACTGTGGTGGGAGCAGAGGGGAACAGAGGGGAAGGTGTGTGGATTGAAGCTTTATTTGCATTCTGAGAGCTGTGGCCGAGTCGGCTGACTAGAGGCTGCGTTTGCTCAAGACTGGCTTTGGCCACGAAGTACAAATACAGAGATGATGCTATCTTCAGTCACAGTTTCTCTGCCAGTTCATATTTCTCTCTACATTGACCTCCTGAAACCAAGTACTTCACCGTTAAACTTGTTTAAATCTTTGGGCAGTGAAACAGAACAGCTTTCTGTCTTTTCTACCACTGTGTTTCCTATCACTGTGTAAAAGAGGCGTCATGCTGCCTTTATTGTTGGATGCACTGCAGTAGATTCAGCAGAGTTCAAGAGCTCATTGAGAATTCTGTTTTGATTACCAAGCACCCTTTTTTCTTTTGTTTAATCAGAGTAACGATAAAGTAAAACTGTTTTGTGTGACTTATATTTCCATTCGAGTGTTTTCTTGTTCAAAAAGGTAGTTTGTGACACAACCGAAAAGCTTATGGCTTTACTAGTCTACATTTTTACGTACACCAATCAGGCGTAACATTCTGACCACCTCCTCATTTCTACACTCACTGTCCACTTTATCAGCTCCACTTACTGTATAGCTGCACTCTGTAGTTCTACAGTTACAGACTGTAGTCCATCTGTTTCTCTGATACTCTGTTACCCTGTTCTTCAGTGGTCAGGACCCCCATGGACCCTCACAGAGCAGGTACTGTTTGGGTGGTGGGTCATTCTCAGCACTGCAGTAACACTGACGTGGTGGTGGTGTATTAGTGTGTGTTGTGCTGGTCTGAGTGGATCAGACCCAGCAGTGCGAGTTCGTGGACCCCAGAGGGTTAATAAATGGGCTGGTAAATGTAAAATCCTCTCTGTCATCATGACACCAAGTGTCCCTGCCATCATTGCACACACACTGTGACTCCACCATTCTTCCAGAACCGAGACCTCATGGGTTCAAGTGTTTCCTCGTTTTGGCCTCTGCGGATGCGCTGCTGATAAAAGTGACACGGCATGCAAAGCCCTTCCCAGGTTGCCATGTAAACGGATTAGCAGCAGCGGATGTGTCATGCTGATAGAAGGCTAATGAGGGCACGTCTCTGCCGGCTTGTGGAGATGCTGTCGAGCGCCGTTGCTATGCACCAATCCCTCCTTAACAGCAATCCTAATCAGCAGCCTCTGGCCTCTGAGAACCATCCGAACACCGAGAGCCATCTCAGACACGAGCAGCCGGACATAACGGCACAAAGAACCCTCTGGAGAATACCTCCTGACCGGCGAGAGATGGAAGATGCACAAGGGCACATATTTCCATCTCTTAACTCTGAACTGAATTTGTAGGTGTTTTGGAATTTTGTTTTTGAGGGCAGCCAAGACGGAGCCCAGCTGAGTAAAAAGCTGCCTGCCTGGACGTTTTTGGAATTGTTCTGGTGTTTCAGCAGCGCTCTGGCAGACCTCGTCCTGCTGTTGTCTCTGTGGTAGTTCCAGCTGACCGACTGAATCATTACATGAGGCAGAGATGCTGAGCAGCACTGCCAGGAGGCAGGTGTGGGTTTGAGCGTGGTGGGGAATCGGAGGCGGATGGACAAATACATTTTTAACCACTGCACTACAGGCACTGACGAGGAGTGAAAACATGCATTTACCTTCACCAAGTCTGAAAAGAATCTGTGACCTTTTCGTATTTTGTTCTTTCTTACATGAGTGAAGTACAACTCTAAATAAAAAAGTCTGTAAATTTACAGTAAATGACTAATTAATAGTTGCAGCACTCATACTGTAATGTTTATTTGCAGTAAAGATATACTTTACTGTCATTTTACAAGACTACATGTTGGCAGGAGTATGTTACTGTAATCTGCAATGAATCATAAATGGATGATATTCTTTTCTAAATATTATATATACACTAAATACACATACATATAGATACATAAGTTTTTGTAATTAAATAAAGTCTTAAATACAACTTAAAGAGTCAAATACTCTGTAAAAATATCTTACGTGTGTTTTACAAGCTCCAAAACTCAGTGTTTAAGCTCAAGCTATACAGTATTATATAGCGTAGGAAAGTACATGTACCCCACCGTTAGCTTGGTGCTAACATGACACTGCAAATCCCATAGGGACAGATTCCTGCAGCTAGCTAAAAATTAGCATTACTGTAACAGTGTTAAACAGATATTTACAAAAGAAAAGGATACTTACGAAGTTTCTACATTCAAATTCAACATGACATAACAAAAAATTATAATATAATATAAACAAACGTTTTGCGCGTACTCTAGTTCACAGATAGTAATGAAAACAGACTTTTGGAGACTATCTTTACAGTAAAGCTGACGATACTGCATGTTTTGGTGAATTACTGCAATAATGCTACAATAATAAGTATAAGTGTTTGATACAGTGCAAATGTTTTCCCACAATTCAACAAAGGTAGCTGGATAATAGTGTAGTGTAGGGCGTTTGCCCAAGCAGGGGATTGAACCCCAGTCTACAGTGTAGTAGGTGAAGGTGGTGTTGGGAGTCTTGCCCAAGGACTCTTATTGGTATAGTGTAGGGCGCTGCCCAAGCAGGGGATTGAACCCTAGTCTACAGTGTAGTAGGTGAAGGTGGTGTTGGGAGTCTTGCCCAAGGACTCTTATTGGTATAGTGTAGGGTGCTGCCCAAGCAGGGGATTGAACCCTAGTCTACAGTGTAGTAGGTGAAGGTGGTGTTAGGAGTCTTGCCCAAGGACTCTTATTAGTATAGTGTAGGGTGCTTGCCCAGGTGGGGATTGAACTCTAGTCTACAGCGTAGAAGCGAAACGAATTTAAAGGATCATTCTGGCTTGAACACATTTCATTACTGTAGAAATTACAGAAAATCTTTGATGTTTATATTGCTGTCATTTGCTTATATGTAAATATAATTACGGAATTGCATAACTAATTATGTAATTATGTAACAGATTACAGACTCTACATCAGATACATCAGATTTAATACAGGGCGGGCCGGTCCATCGCTTCAATGCCTTCATCTTGCAGGAACTGCTGACACACTCCAGCCACATGAGGTCTAGCATTGTCCGGCATTAGTAGGAACCCAGGGCCAACCGCACCAGCATATGGTCTCACAAGGGGTCTGAGGATCTCATCTCGGTACCTAATGGCAGTCAGGCTACCTCTGGCGAGCACATGGAGGGCTGTGTGGCCCTCCAAAGAAATGCCACCCAGCACTATTACTGACCCACTGCCAAACCGGTCATGCTGAAGGATGTTGCAGGCAGCAGATCGCTCTCCACGGCATCTCCAGACTCGGTCACGTCTGTCACATGTGCTCAGTGTGAACCTGCTTTCATCTGTGAAGATCACAGGGCACCAGTGGCGAATTTGCCAATCCTGGTGTTCTCTGGCAAATGCCAAGCGTCCTGCACGGTGTTGGGCTGTGAGCACAACCCCCATCTGTGGACGTCAGGCCCTCATACCATCCTCATTTCTAACCGTTTGTGCAGACACATGCACATTTGTGGCCTGCTGGAGGTCATTCTGCAGGGCTCTGGCAGCTCCTCCTGTTCCTCCTTGCACAAAGGCGGAGGTAGCGGTCCTGCTGCTGGGTTGTTGCCCTCCTACGGCCTCCTCCACGTCTCCTGGTGTACTGGCCTGTGTCCTGGTAGCGCCTCCAGCCTCTGGACACTACGCTGACAGACACAGCAAACCTTCTTGCCACAGCTCGCATTGATGTGCCATCCTGGATGAGCTGCACTACCTGAGCCACTTGTGTGGGTTGTAGAGTCCGTCTCCTGCTACCACGAGTGTGAAAGCACCACCAACATTCAAAAGTGACCAAAACATCAGCCAGAAAGCAGAAAGGTACTGAGAAGTGGTCTGTGGTCCCACCTGCAGAACCACTCCTTTATTGAGTGTGTCTTGCTAATCGCCAGTAATCTCCACCTGTTGTCTGTTCCATTTGCACAACAGCTGTGAAACTGATTGTCAGTGTTGCTTCCTAAGTGGACAGTTTGATTTCACAGAAGTTTGATTTACTTGGAGTTATATTGTGTTGTTTGTGTTCCCTTTGTTTTTTTGAGCAGTGTATATATATATGTTAGTAGTAGTATAATATTGATAAGCATCACCTGTGTATTGTATCATGTGATATATCTAGAATAAAAGCATAGATGTGAGGTGTTGATTCACTCTGCGTTGATCTGCTGAGCGGTTTTTCTATTGTGGTATATTCCTTGAGCAAGGCACCTAACCGTGGCGCTGTGGATAGGGCTGCCCATTGCTCCGGGCAAGTCTGCTCACTGCCCCCTAGTGTGTGTGTTCACTAGTGTGCATGCATGTGGGCGTTTCACTACACGGATGGGTTAAATGCAGAGGTCTAATTACACAGTGACAAATGGTTCTCAATTCAAGATGTTAATAGAGACAGTAATACGCTTAATATACACAAAACCATCATTTATAGGTTTCTTTCTATAGATGGGCGTCTGTCCCAAACCATATTCCCCAAAATTATACTGGAAAAAATGATACTTACATTTTTGTTTTGATTATTGTGAATATCTTTTTTTGTTTGATTTTTGGATTGAATGTGAAAGATTTCACAATAAAAAATCCTGTGCCATGTTTTCATGTCACTGCGGAAACACAAAGAGTCTTATTTCCGCCATTAGAGTGGGAAGTGAGGCTGCATCCCTGTCCCTCATGTCCACGTGGTGAGCAGTTAGATCAGTTGTTTTGGAAAAAAAGTGTGTTCAAATGTTTATGTTCATAAATATATTTGGTGCGAAAAGCACCTTGCTCAGGTTTGCCCACCCAGATTTCAGGGTGGGTGATGCAGGTGTGGGAGAGATTCCACCTGAACGTAGTGAATAGGAACCGTTAGCATTGCAGCTGTAGATTATTAGGGTAGCGGTCCACTGAAAGCCTGCATACCTGCTGGACCCTGCTCCTCCACTGATGTTCAGATGCTCCTCGTAATGAGGTTCCTTTCTCTGCTTGTCAGCTCGTGCTCTGTTTGTTCACCTCTTTCTCTCCATCTGTTTGACGGCAGGCTACACCTGGCAGGATGACACCACCCAACAGGTCATCTCTAGAGAGCTGTTAGCACTGCCTAAGATTCCTCTACGGCGCCTCGGCAGCGCCCTCCCAGCTTTCAGCTCCAGGTGAGTCTGCTGATTACTGGACGGTGCAAAAAATGCTCTTTTTAAGTTTACGTTTGACCAAACAGTGATGATGTTTTAGCACCGCAAAGAGTCGGTACTAGAGTGCGTCACACATGTTCTTACATCTTGCATATTCCATGAAAATGTGGAATACTAATGTAAGGTATTGTTAGCAGCACTAGCATTGTCTGGTGCAGTGTTAACCTTTTGGGGCTTTTTAATTTAGTTTAAAACCTATTTCAAGGTAACATGCAACAGTACAAAAGCTTGTTAGCATCATTTGAGTAATGCTGTCTTATAACCCCAATTCCAATGAATTTGGGACGTTGTGTAAAACATAAATAAAAACAGAATACGATGATCTGCAAATCCTTTTCAACCGATATTCAACTGAATCCACTACAAAGACGAGATATTTAATGTTCAAACAGATAAACTTCATTGTTTTTTGCAAATATTCACTCATTTTGAATTTGATGCCTGCAACACGTTCCAGAGAAGTTGGGACAGGGGCGTGTTTCCCACTGTGTTACATCACCTTTCCTTTAACACTCAATAAGCGTTTGGGAACTTAGGACACTGATTGTTGAAGCTTTGTAGGTGGAATTCTTTCCCATTCCTGCTTGATGTCCAGCTTCGGCTGCTCAGCAGTCCGGGGGTCTCTGCTGTCGCATTTTGCGCTTCATAATGCGCCACACATTTTCAATGGGAGACGGTCTGGACTGCAGGCAGGCCAGTCTAGTACCCGCACTCTTTTACTACGAAGCCACGCTGTTGTAACACGTGCAGAATGTGGCTCGGCATCGTCTTGCTGAAATAAGCAGGACGTCCCTGAAAAAGACGCTGCTTGGATGGCAGCAGATGTTGCTCCAAAACCTGTATGTACCTTTCAGCATTAATGGGGCCTTCACAGATGTGCAGGTTACCCCTGCCATGGGCACTAACACCCCCCCACACCATCAGAGATGCTGGCTTTTGAACTTTGCGCTGAAAACAATCCGGACAGTCCTTTTCCTCTTTGGCCCGGAGGACACGACGTCCATGATTTCCAGAAACAGTGTGAACTGTGGACGCGTCAGACCACAGGACACTTTTCCACTCTGCGTCAGTCCATCTCAGATGAGCTCGGCCCAGAGAAGGCGGCGGCGTTTCTGGGTGTTGTTGATATTTGGCTTCGCTTTGCATGGCAGAGTTTTAACTTGAGCTTGTAGTTGGAGCGACGAACTGAGTTCACTGACAGTGGTTTTCCGAAGTGTTCCTGAGCCCATGTGGGAATATCCGTTACAGAATGATGTGGGTTTTTAAAGCAGCACCGCCTGAGGGGTCGAAGGTCACGGGCATTCAGTGCTGGTTTTCTGTCTTGCCGCTTACTTGCAGAGATTTCTCCAGATTCTCTGAATCTTTTGATGATATTATGGACTGTAGATGATGAAACCCCTAAATTCCTGCAGTTGCACGTTGAGAAACGTTGTTCTTAAATTGTTGGACTATTTGCTCACGCAGTTGTTCACTAAGTGGTGAACCTCGCCCCATCCTTGCTTGTGAACGACTGAGCCTTTCAGAGATGCTCCCTTTATACCCAATCATGACACTCACCTGTTTCCAATTAACCTGTTCACCTGTGGAATGTTCCAAACAGGTGTTTTTTTGAGCATTCCTCAACTTTCCCAGTCTTTTGTTGCCCCGCCCCAGCTTCTTTGGAATGTGTTGCAGGCATCAAATTCAAAATTTAAAGTTTATCCGTTTTAACATTAAACATCTCGTCTTTGTAGGGTATTCAATTGAATATTGGTTGAAAAGGATTTAGAAGTCATCGTATTCTGTTTTTATTTATGTTTTACACAATGTCCCAACTTCATTGGAATTGGGGTTGTACTGTATATGGTTCAGGAAAATTATGCAGTTCCTTACATATTTCCAGAAAATATGGAATAAATACTGGCAGCAGTGTTCAGTATGATACTGGCCCTTTCAAGATAACTTGTAATATGATTCTTAGTTGTTTAGTGTGGTGTTCATTATTTAATGTTTAAGATCTTGATGATTTCAACTTCATACAAATATCATAATACAATGTAATAATCTTTAATCTTTAATGTTAGCCATTTTAGCATTCCACCATACAGTATTTCTCCCATATTTTGAGATAATATGGAATATGAAATGTAAGGTTTACTATAGTACCAGCCAGAGTGTTATATGGAACGTTAGTACAGTCAGCAGCGGCAGCATTGTTTACTATAGTACCAGCCTGTGTGTTATATGGAACGTTAGTACTGTCAGCAGTGGCAGCATTGTTTACTATAGTACCAGCCTGTGTGTTATATGAAACGTTAGTACTGTCAGCAGTGGCAGCATTGTTTACTATAGTACCAGCCTGTGTGTTATATGAAACGTTAGTACTGTCAGCAGAGGCAGCATTGTTTACTATAGTACCAGCCTGTGTGTTATATGAAACGTTAGTACTGTCAGCAGTGGCAGCATTGTTTACTATAGTACCAGCCAGTGTGTTATATGAAACGTTAGTACTGTCAGCAGAGGCAGCATTGTTTACTATAGTACCAGCCTGTGTGTTATATGAAACGTTAGTACTGTCAGCAGAGGCAGCATTGTTTACTATAGTACCAGCCCGTGTGTTATATGAAACGTTAGTACTGTCAGCAGAGGCAGCATTGTTTACTATAGTACCAGCCCGTGTGTTATATGAAACGTTAGTACTGTCAGCAGAGGCAGCATTGTTTACTATAGTACCAGCCCGTGTGTTATATGAAACGTTAGTACTGTCAGCAGAGGCAGCATTGTTTACTATAGTACCAGCCCGTGTGTTATATGGAACGTTAGTACTGTCAGCAGTGGCAGCATTGTTTACTATAGTACCAGCCCGTGTGTTATATGGAACGTTAGTACTGTCAGCAGTGGCAGCATTGTTTACTATAGTACCAGCCAGTGTGTTATATGGAACGTTAGTACTGTCAGCAGAGGCAGCATTGTTTACTATAGTACCAGCCTGTGTGTTACATGGAACGTTAGTACTGTCAGCAGTGGCAGCATTGTTTACTATAGTACCAGCCTGTGTGTTATATGAAACGTTAGTACTGTCAGCAGAGGCAGCATTGTTTACTATAATACCAGCCTGTGTGTTATATGGAACGTTAGTACTGTCAGCAGTGGCAGCATTGTTTACTATAGTACCAGCCCGTGTGTTATATGGAACATTAGTACTGTCAGCAGAGGCAGCATTGTTTACTATAGTACCAGCCCGTGTGTTATATGGAACGTTAGTACTGTCAGCAGCGGTAGCATTGTTTACTATAGTACCAGCCCGTGTGTTATATGGAACGTTAGTACAGTCAGCAGCGGCAGCATTGTTTACTATAGTACCAGCCTGTGTGTTATATGGAACGTTAGTACTGTCAGCAGAGGCAGCATTGTTTACTATAGTACCAGCCTGTGTGTTATATGAAACGTTAGTACTGTCAGCAGTGGCAGCATTGTTTACTATAGTACCAGCCCGTGTGTTATATGGAACGTTAGTACTGTCAGCAGAGGCAGCATTGTTTACTATAGTACCAGCCCGTGTGTTATATGGAACGTTAGTACTGTCAGCAGAGGCAGCATTGTTTACTATAGTACCAGTCAGTGTGTTATATGGAACGTTAGTACTGTCAGCAGAGGCAGCATTGTTTACTATAGTACCAGCCAGTGTGTTACATGGAACGTTAGTACTGTCAGCAGAGGCAGCATTGTTTACTATAGTACCAGCCAGTGTGTTACATGGAACGTTAGTACTGTCAGCAGTGGCAGCATTGTTTACTATAGTACCAGCCTGTGTGTTATATGGAACGTTAGTACTGTCAGCAGTGGTAGCATTGTTTACTATAGTACCAGCCTGTGTGTTATATGAAACGTTAGTACTGTTAGCAGAGGAAGCATTGTTTACTATAGTACCAGCCTGTGTGTTATATGGAACGTTAGTACTGTCAGCAGTGGTAGCATTGTTTACTATAGTACCAGCCTGTGTGTTATATGGAACGTTAGTACTGTCAGCAGAGGCAGCATTGTTTACTATAGTATCAGCCAGTGTGTTATATGGAACGTTAGTACTGTCAGCAGAGGCAGCATTGTTTACTATAGTACCAGCCTGTGTGTTATATGAAACGTTAGTACTGTCAGCAGTGGCAGCATTGTTTACTATAGTACCAGCCCGTGTGTTATATGGAACGTTAGTACTGTCAGCAGAGGCAGCATTGTTTACTATAGTACCAGCCCGTGTGTTATATGGAACGTTAGTACTGTCAGCAGTGGCAGCATTGTTTACTATAGTACCAGCCCGTGTGTTATATGGAACGTTAGTACTGTCAGCAGTGGCAGCATTGTTTACTATAGTACCAGCCCGTGTGTTATATGGAACGTTAGTACTGTCAGCAGTGGCAGCATTGTTTACTATAGTACCAGCCTGTGTGTTATATGGAACGTTAGTACTGTCAGCAGAGGCAGCATTGTTTACTATAGTACCAGCCAGTGTGTTATATGGAACGTTAGTACTGTCAGCAGAGGCAGCATTGTTTACTATAGTACCAGCCAGTGTGTTATATGGAACGTTAGTACTGTCAGCAGTGGCAGCATTGTTTACTATAGTACCAGCCAGTGTGTTATATGGAACGTTAGTACTGTCAGCAGTGGCAGCATTGTTTACTATAGTACCAGCCAGTGTGTTATATGGAACGTTAGTACTGTCAGCAGTGGCAGCATTGTTTAATATAGTACCAGCCCCTGTGTTATATGGAACGTTAGTACTGTCAGCAGAGGCAGCATTGTTTAATATAGTACCAGCCCCTGTGTTATATGGAACGTTAGTACTGTCAGCAGAGGCAGCATTGTTTACTATAGTACCAGCCCGTGTGTTATATGGAACGTTAGTACTGTCAGAAGTGGCAGCATTGTTTAATATAGTACCAGCCCGTGTGTTATATGGAACGTTAGTACTGTCAGCAGAGGTAGCATTGTTTACTATAGTACCAGCCTGTGTATTATATGGAACGTTAGTACTGTTAGCAGAGGAAGCATTGTTTACTATAGTACCAGCCTGTGTGTTATATGGAACGTTAGTACTGTCAGCAGAGGCAGCATTGTTTACTATAGTACCAGCCAGTGTGTTATATGGAACGTTAGTACTGTCAGCAGAGGCAGCATTGTTTACTATAGTACCAGCCCGTGTGTTATATGGAACGTTAGTACTGTCAGCAGAGGCAGCATTGTTTACTATAGTACCAGCCAGTGTGTTATATGGAACGTTAGTACTGTCAGCAGAGGCAGCATTGTTTACTATAGTACCAGCCCGTGTGTTATATGGAACGTTAGTACTGTCAGCAGAGGCAGCATTGTTTACTATAGTACCAGCCCGTGTGTTATATGGAACGTTAGTACTGTCAGCAGAGGCAGCATTGTTTACTATAGTACCAGCCTGTGTGTTATATGGAACGTTAGTACTGTCAGCAGTGGCAGCATTGTTTACTATAGTACCAGCCCGTGTGTTATATGGAAGGATAGTACTGTCAGCAGAGGCAGCATTGTTTACTATAGTACCAGCACGGTGGGGTTTAGTGCAGTTTTTCATTGAGTCTAACGTAATTTGTTTTTTTGATACTATGTCATATCGTTTCTTTATCCAGGTTCTCGTTAAAGTTTTAAACTAGCTGAAATGGGATGTGATCCAATGCTGTCAGCTCACTTGACTTCAGCCCTAACCCCTAAAGCTTCAGCACAAGGCTTTCATTCTTTATAATATTCCCGTAAAGCGCTGAGTGGACGTTTAGAAAGTGGAACTGGAAACGCGGCGGGCGGTTCCGGGTCTGCTCCATCCACCTTTTCACACCTGTGGCTGTTTTAAACAGGGCTCAGGCGGCTGACGGGGGGAACAGGAAGCTGAAGGGGGATGAAGCTCTGCTTGGCAGGACGTTGGAGAGTTACCTACAGGAGCTGGGCTTTCTGCCTGCTGATGTCACTTCCTCCAAACAGGGCCTTCGGGGAAAGGTGAGGAGCTAGCGGTCACTTCAGCACACGCTACATGCACTGCAGGGGGCGACGTGGACTCGGTGTCCAGAAGGTTCGACTCCTGATCCTCCAGCAGTTCCTCCGAAATAAAGGGTTTTATTAGGGAGTTTGTCCTGCTTTGCTGCAGTAACAGCCTCTGCTCTTCTGGGAAGGCTTCATTCTAGATGTTGGAACATTGCTGTGAGGATTTGATTGAGCTTTAGTGAAGTCAGGTGTTGATCAGTTCTGTATCACTCCAACTCAGCCCAAAGGTACTGGATGGAGCTCCAGCACGCTGATGGAGGGGAAGGGGGGGGTGTCTACTGCTCTAGACCACCCTCAGCATTGGGCATGGAGACCTTAGGCCCATGGGCGGCTATTCCAGAAGGTCCCATTCTACTGGCCAGTGCTTTCCTATTGAGATTATACCAGCTGTATTTGTGCAACTGGAGACTGGGCTCAGGAGTAGATGTACATTAAAGGGCCCATATTATCCAAAACTGCACTTTCCTTTCTTGTTAGTGTTATTGTGATGTCATGACAACACATTCGCATATATCCGCCAGTTCAGCCACCGCGGTTTAGCCCTGCCGACTCACACTGAAGTTATGAGGAGTGTTTCAGACCCCAGACTGCTTTCTGAATGAGGCTCAATAAGGCAGCCAATTAGAACAGAGCTCATTAACATATATCAGGCACAGCCTGTTTGATGAAAAGGGATAGAGAGAGGTTGGAAAGTGATCCCATAAATAAATCCCCATAAAATCCCCACAAATGTCAGAAACAGGTCAGGAAATAAATGATGTGAGAGATGGACGTTTTACATGAGCTGAATTCATACATATGGACACGTATGCAGACGTAATGCAGAACTAGGAGTTGTAGTTTTTAAACACCTCAGTGTCACTGCTGGACTGAGAATAGCCCACCAAACAAAAACATCCAGCCAACAGCGTCCTGGGACCACTGATGAAGGACTAGAGGATGACCAACACAAACTGTGCAGCAGCAGATGAGCTGTCGTCTCTGACTTTACATCTACAGGGTGGACCGACGAGGTAGGAGTGTCTAATAGAGTGGACAGTGAGTGGACACAGTGTTTAAAAACTCTAGCAGCACTGCTGTGTCTGATCCACTTAGACCAGCACAACACACACTAACACACCACCACCACGTCAGTGTTACTGCAGTGCTGAGAATGACCCACCACCCAAACAGTACCTGCTCTGTGAGGGTCCATGGGGGTCCTGACCACTGAAGAACAGGGTAACAGAGTATCAGAGAAACAGATGGACTGCAGTCTGTAACTGTAGAACTACAGAGACCAGCTATACAGTAAGTGGAGCTGATAAAGTGGACAGTGAGTGTAGAGACAAGGAGGTGGTCAGGATGTTACGCCTGACCAGTGTACATCTACAGCAGATACACGTAAGACTGAGTGCGTAAAGGCTGATGGAGTTGAAAAGTTCACAGCACTAATGAGCAGCAGAACCCCATGGTGTGTGTGTGTGTGTGTGTGTGTGTGTGTGTGTGTTTGTTGGGGGGGGGTTATCCACCTGCTGTTCCAGTGTCTGAAAAAGCCAGGTATTGTGCAGGACTGAGAGAAGCACTTTATTTCAGCGATTGGCTCAGCCTCTCAGTCGGAGCGTGTAGAGAGCCTGAGGACGCGCCTGTGTTCAGAACCTTTTGATGGGCTTCACGGACTCATCTCTTCAGCTGGAGTACGATTACGAGAGCCGCATATTCAACAGTAGATACAGTTTGTACCTTCGTATCTTCACAGTTATATTACTGAACACCTGCGTCATCGTATGACATCACCTAAATGTTTAAAGACCTAAAAAAACTAGGGTTTTTGGAGGGTCCGCATCCGTCCCCCCAGAACTCACCTGTTCTACGGGACCCTGTTCCAAAAACAGCCATCACTCATTTTTACATGAATATTTCCCAGCCTCTCTTTTAGGATTAAACAGGTGGTCTTTGTTACTGTGTCTTTAAAAGTGCTGTGTGTAAATGAGATCTGTTCTGATTGGCTGCCCTGTATTGTGCCCAATTGAAAGAGCAGTCTAATCATTTCCGTGTGATGGGCGGAGCTAAACGGAATAGGTGGATCTACCAGAGAGCTTGTAGAGAGGAGATTCCTGCTCTGCGAGGTCTCGAACGGCAGATGGCGCTCCTGAGTGAGTCCAGAATGAACGGGCTGATGTGGGGCATTTGAGCAGAGTCATACTTTGTAAATGCTTAAAGATTTTTTTTAATGGAAACCAATACATTAATTTCCTGAACACAGAGCAGCATAAAACGTTTTAACACTGCTGTTATATTTTTAAGAGCTTTTAAACTCGAGTTATAGGAGACTGAAGACGTGTACATCCACAATGTCTGTGAGCGCAAACAGCCAATGAGCTGCTCCGCTCGCCAATCGGTCTGCGCTCAGTAGCAGTAATGCCCGCCCCTGCTGTTTGAGTATTTTTGGGTGCTCACTACCTTGTCAGTGTCATCCTTCACCACCCACATGATATACTTAATATAAATATTATATAAAAAGAAACTGACTAATGATGAATGGAGTAGAGGAGGACTGACATTCATACAGATGAGCCACAGTCTGTAACTGTATAGTGCAAGAACAAGGTGGGTGTTTCTAATAAAGTGGCCAGTTAGTGGAAGTACAAGGTAGGTGTTTCTAATAAAGTGGCCAGTTAGTGGAAGCACAAGGTAGTTGTTTCTAATAAAGTGGCCAGTTAGTGGAAGCGCAAGGTAGGTGTTTCTGATAAAGTGGCTCCTTGGTAGAAGTACAAAGTAGGTGTTTCTAATAAAGTGGCCAGTTAGTAGAAGCACAAGGTAGGTGTTTCTAATAAAGTGGCCAGTTAGTGGAAGCACAAGGTAGGTGTTTCTGATAAAGTGGCCAGTTAGTGGAAGCACAAGGTAGGTGTTTCTAATAAAGTGGCCACTTGGTAGAAGTACATGGTAGATGTTTCTGATAAAGTGGCCAGTTAGTGGAAGCACAAGGTAGGTGTTTCTGATAAAGTGGCCACTTGGTAGAAGTACATGGTAGATGTTTCTGATAAAGTGGCCACTTGGTAGAAGCACAGGGTAGGTGTTTCTGATAAAGTGGCCAGTTAGTGGAAGCACAAGGTAGGTGTTTCTGATAAAGTGGCCACTTGGTAGAAGTACATGGTAGATGTTTCTGATAAAGTGGCCACTTGGTAGAAGCACAGGGTAGGTGTTTCTGATAAAGTGGCCAGTTAGTGGAAGCACAAGGTAGGTGTTTCTGATAAAGTGGCCACTTGGTAGAAGTATAAGGTAGGTGTTTCTGATAAAGTGGCCAGTTAGTGGAAGTACAAGCTGGGTGTTTCTAATAAAGTAACCAAATAGTGGACTTACTAATGGCTAATAATGACATGTAAAACATGTTTAACACTGTGTTTTTTCTCCAGTATAAAGGCAGTTCAAAAGCGAAAATCATGGATTACTACGTGGAGCCTAAACAAAAGCTGCCCCCTCTGTCCTCCGTCTCCTTTCTGCCAACTCGGCCAAACTCCAAACAGCCCCCTCCTGGCCCAGCATCACTATCTGGTACGGCTGCACGATATATCAAGTTTTAGTCGTAACCACACCACCTGGCTGGTGGAGAAGTGTTTGCCTGTGTTGTTATATCGTTTTCAACATTTGACCATGAATTGCCAGGCAGACTCTACAACACAGAGTGGAGTGTAGATGTAGATGGAGATGTAAAGTTAGCTCACATTAACTACTAGCCTGAGGATTAACGCCAGTTTCATCAGTCCTCAGTAGCTAGTCACCTAATTACTTACTCGCCAATCATTCTTTAGCGAGATCAGCTTATACTATAGTCGGTTGATGTGTGAAGTGACTTATTATGCTTATCAAGAATCAAATGATTTCAATTATTTGAAACTTTCTGTTGTGATAGTCTTGCTTTTACTGAAAGGGGCATTCTGGCCTGAAACTGACATTTAACATTGTTTGTCCTCCTACATCCCTGTCATCAGTGTCCTCTCACTACAATACCCAGCATGCAAGACACCTTCAAGACACATCCTTAGAAGGGGCTTTCCTAGTCCAGTAAACTGGACAATCTCACTCTAAAGTCTACTGTGGCAGGACTGTGGGAGGACAGTAGGCTTGTCTACAATAGAGGTACATTTACAGTATTTGGCAGACGTTCTTATCCAGAGCGACTTACAATTTTGATTATCGTTACACAGGTAGGTGAAGGTGGTGTTGGGAGTCTTGCCCAAGGACCCTTATTGGTATAGTGTAGGGTGTTCGCCCAGGTGGGGATTGAACCCCAGCCTACAAGGCAGAGATGTTACCCACTACACTAACCAACCACAGTAGTAGTGGTAGCAGTAGTGACTGGCCAGATTGCCCCTGGAAGCCATAGTACCGCTATTTAGCAATATAATTGTGATATACCATTTTTGTCTATGTTGAGCAGCCCTTCTATCCAGACTAGAGCCAGACCAGACCGGCCACCTCTCAGACCTGCAGCGGTTCCGGTCTGGGTCGAAGCCAGAGCTTATGAGTCCATCTCAGGGAAAGTTTCAGTACTTCAGTCTTCAGCGCACGCCGTCTCCTGAAGGAGGAAAACTTCCCGGAGCTTCCCATCAGCCGCCCCCGCCCAGAATAGACAAACTGCTGTTCAGGCCTGGAGCAAGCCGTCCTGCTCCCAAAGACTCCCTCAGCACAGTGGACGGTAAGATTTACATTCTAGCTCTGACTGCAGGAAAGAGTGCGAGGTGATAATAACACAAGAGAGGCAAGTTTCCCGGACAAAGATTAATCCTGAAGCTAGGCTCATGAATGACTGTGATGTTATGAGCTCCAGTGCTAAAAAGAATAGTGATCCTCCAGAGGAAAGCCTTCAGTTTATTGTGAAAAACGTGAAGTTTTTCTCGTTTACTTGCTATCGGTTTGTTTCTCCACCAGCAGGCCCAAGGTTTTATTACGCACATCTATAACCTACAAATAGCTCAGCCGGTTTGCAGTGAAGACCCTGTAATTACGGAATAATAAGCCTTGGCGTGTAATAAGCCTGTGATTTTAAGGGGTTAAAGCTGTTTGGACAAGACAACCTACAACCCCATTTCCAAAAAAGTTGGGACGTTGTGCAAAATGTAAATAAAAACTAATTGCAGTGATGTGCAAATAATTTAAACCCTATATTTAATTAAAATTAGCACAAAGGCGGCTCCCGAGTGGTGCAACTATGTAAGCGTTGGCCCTGTCATCAGGAGATTGTGAGTTCGGTCCCTGGTGATGCTACAGGCAACTCTAGCCAGGAGTCCAAGAGAGCACAATTGGCCTCGCTCTCTCTGGGTAGATAGGATGCTGCGCAGGCATCTGCTCGCTGACGTAGCAGATCTGGCCGTTGGCGCTTTCCCCCGAGAGCGATCAACTGTCCCGTGACGTTGTGTGAGCACCAGTTTGAAAAGAAGCGGTGGCTGGTTTCACAGGAGGAGGAAGCCTGTGCTGCCTTCACCCTTCTAGCGTTGGTAGTATCGTGTGATTGGGGGAGTCCTAAGTATCAGGTGGAATTGGAACAATGACTAAATTGGGGAGAAAATCGAATCAATATCAATGATCAATTATCAAATGTTGAGACTGAAAAACATTTACGGCATTTTGCTGACGCTCTTATCCAGAGCGCCTTACAACTTGATTATTTTACACAGGGATGCTAAGGTGGTGTTGGGAGTCTTGCCCAAGGACTCTTATTGGTATAGTGTAGGGCGCCTGCCCAGGTGGGGGATTGAACCCCAGCCAACAGCGTAGAAGGCAGAAGTGTTAACCACTATCCAAATGTTTTTGTTTATTAAAAAATATATTCCCATTTTAAATTTGATAACAGCAACATGTTCCAAAAAAGTTGGGACGGGGGCCCCGTTTACCACAGTGTTTCATCACCTCTTCTTTTAAGAGCTACTGCTGTAGTTTTGGAGGTGATGTTTCTTTCCATTCCTGCTTAACATGGGTTTCAGCTGCTCAACAGTTCAGGGTCTCCTTTATGATATTTTTAATTTCAGACACTATTAACCAATAACTATTAAGCTTAACCAACTTAGAGAAAACATGTTTTTTGGTTTTCTGGGGCTTTAAGATGTTCTCAATAGTCCGTCTTAGTTGGCAGCACTAAGCACAGGTGTGAACTGGATCCAATGAGTCTCAGAGACGCACTGTGATCTGATCACTCAAACAACCATCAAAGGTGGTGAGGGTGGCCAAATAACTGTAGACTGTGTCTCTGAAAATAACAAAGGGCCACCTTAATCAGCTGAGCCTTTCTGTTGGTCTCTTCTCCTGCTTGTTTATAGCTTTTGGGGGCTGTCTTATTGGTCTAAATGTGCCCATATATTTACACAAATAAGAACTCGCGTGCAATTTTGTCTGAGAAGAAATGCAGCAAGAGATGTAGTGAATGTAGACCATACCCTTCCATCAATCACAAAATCTGACCAGAAGTGGTCACTGGAGACTCATATGAAACAGATCAAAGTATCAGATGCAAATTACATCTGTTGCTGTCCGCTTGTGATCAGATCATGGAAGACAGATGCTAATACCAGGTGGAGGTCTGCACTCCCATGGGACCCACCACAGTATCTTGTGGTGCAGGATTAATTTTACGTGTTATGTATGGGAGAGGGTGGGAAACCAGCCCACTGCAGGCGGGTGAGGGACTTACCATGCATGAAAAGAAGTCCTGAAAATGAATGAATAGCCTAAATAGAGTAGAATGATCACTAAACCATATATATCACTGCTGTTGGAACAAAACCTTGCCTCTCCATTTTTGTTGTTTTTAAATTTTTGACATAATTTGAAAATGCCTTTTGGCCTTTACATTGTACACGGAGGATGAACAGACCCAAAGGAATGGCCCAAAATGACGTGCAGAGCAGTCTGGTTCCACTGACTTACGTTAAAAGTAAAGCATGTTTTTTCCTTTCTCCTGCAGAGTTACCGTTTCGGAGATACGAGGTTTTGATCCGACACCTGTCGTATTCTGTGAATATTTCAAAGCTTATAGTAACGGCCGTAGACGCTGCATTCCTCTATATCCTTTATTGTCCCTTCTTTCCAGAGAACTTCATCCAGGGTGTGGTGAATCAGCTCGGACAGCAGAGTGTGAACGTGGACATGTTGACCCCGGGTGACCTGGACCAGCTCTCGGAGGTCATCGCTCAGGCCCTGCAGGTGGTGGATGGAGTCGGGGGGGTTAAAGGTCGAGAAGTCCTGGATGATGAAGAGAAAGAGATGAAGAAGGAAGCCGGTGATAAGGAACAGCGAGAGCGAACGGCTGGAGAGAACATCACTCCTAAAGGTAGATCATGATGAAAGTTTATCAGCTGAGCAGACAGACTTCAAACCGAAGTGTAAGGGGGAGCGAGGAGGCGGACGCACACGCTGAGATAAGCGAGATTTATTATGGGCAAATCCAGGGTCGTGGTCAGAACAGTCCAGGGTCAATGAGCCAATACGTACAGATTTAGGGTAGGACATGACAAGAACCAACACAAACAAAGACCAGGTACAAGGATACAATGATACAAAGACTGGCAAACACAGGGCTTAAATACACGGAACAACGAGGGACAGGTGAAAACAATCAGGGGCGGAGTTACAAACCAAAACAAGAACACATGGACAGGACTGGGAGGAGCCAACCGTGACACAAAGAGCTGTTTTAATGAAGTCACTGTTTGTGCAAGTCCGGAGTCGAGACATTTATGCTTCATTTTATTCTTCTTTAACAGGTTTGAGACTTTTTTGTTTGTTTTCGTGTCAAAAAAAAAAAAAAAAAACATATGGCAAGCAGAAAAAAAAATCATAGAAATTATTACTGGGCAAAATGACCATTGGTCTAATTTTGTTAATAACTCCAACAGGTATAATTTTATAGGATGTCTATATCTAAAACCAGGGTGCCCATTTGCACTGAATGGTGTCAGCTGGTTTATGGAGTCTGGACAATTTTTCCATTCTGAAGGCAGCTGCCTCACCTGTCACTGCCTTCAAAGGCAGCTCTCTTCTCAGGAAGCATTATAACCGTAAAGGAACCTTAGTTGGCATCACATTCGGGACAGTGTATCAGAGCAATCATACATCATAACTAGGTTACACTCACCTCGACTGTAAAGATGCATCACCTCAGTGTGAGAGGACGGCTCTTGCATCTGCAGCAGCTGTTTTCCTGCATTGACACTGTTGTGGATATTTGTATATGAAGAACAGGCTGATGTAAGGAATCGTATCTGTCATTCAGTGCTCGACTCAGCGCCCCGGATAAATGCAGACAACTGTGACTATTAGTTTATGAATCATTTCAGTTCATTCACTTTCCTCATCCACCTTCATGAACCTGCTTTATTTGTGACACACAAAGAATTAAAACTATGTATAATTTTGTACAAAATGCACTCAGACAAAAAAGGATCGCACACAATCTGTTAAGGAGCTAATGTGCATTTTATTTTACACATTCTCATCTGATTTATGAGCTCCTCAGTCAGGGACTCTCCGCCGCTGTAACCTTCTGGGCACAGAAAAAAATCTCAACACAACTCAATTCAACGCAACTCAACTCAACGCAGTGCAACTCAATGCAACAGAATGCAGTGCAACTCAATGCAACACAACGCAGTGCAACTCAATGCAGTACAACACAGTGCAACTCAACGCAACATAACGCAGTGCAATGCAACGTAACGCAGTGCAACTCAATGCAACACAATGCAATACAACTCAATGCAACACAATGCAGTGCAACTCAATGCAACACAATACAGTGCAACTCAATGCAACACAACACAGTGCAACTCATTGCGACACAACGCAGCACAACTCATTGCGACACAACGCAGCACAACTCAACGCAACACAATGCAGTGCAACTTAATGTGACACAATGCAGTGCAACTCAGTGCAACACAACGCAGTGCAACACAACACAGTGCAACTCAATGCAACACGACGCAGTGCAACTCAGTGCAACACAACGCAGTGCAACTCAACACAGTGCAACTCAACTCAATGCAACTCAAGTCAATGCAATGCAACTCAATGCAACTCAATGCAAATCAGCACAACTCAACGCAACTCAACTCTACCAAAAAGTGAACAGCCAATATTTCAAACTGAATTCTCTCATTTGAAGAGCCAGTGTGTTTACACAGCTAGCCCACTAGCTAAGCTAACAAACATTAGCTTCACCGAACGAGTTCCAAACGCAGCCGGTCAGGTCATCTTAGATAAGCAAACTGCCAAAATTTCACCGCAGGGACGATTTCTAGAGACCTACAAACACAAATACACTAAATACTTTATACAAATACAACAATAAAGACAGAAGTGGAGAAATAACTTGCATTTACAGACTGCTGAGTCAGCAAAAAACGGCTTCTCCATCCGCCACGCTGATCAAACGAAGCGATGGGACACTCGGCCGCTGAGCAGGTGAACAGTATTGTGGGATTGCCTTGGCTGAGAAGGGTACATGCGACGGTGCCTTCAGATCTGGTCAAAATAAGGCATCTTAGAAGGCAGCTGCCAGATGCTGCCTTCTGAATGGGACAGGCTTCGTCTCGGCAGCAATAATCCTGCCTTAAAATGCTGCCTACTTAGACAGCTGCCTCCCAACTGGAACGCACCAAGTGTGTTTTGATGTTTCTAGACCAGATGTTTCTAGTGTCCAGTCATTCCCTCCAAAGGGCCAGTGAGGAGCACACCTGATCTCTGAAGACTGAGACTGATTAGAGGAGTCAGCTGCTCTCCTGCTTGATTAGACTGAACCTTCACCCCTTTGTAGATAAGCTTGGATCCCCCTATTCTGAACTTCTTGATAAGTTCTGAAGTTTCATTTTCTTCTTGTTTACAGAAGGACTGTCTGGAGGAGGTGGCCCAAAGACAGAAGAAAAGGTAAGAAAATAAATTCTACTCAGTCTCAAAAGACATGAAAAGAGAGCGCGGCTACTGTCTGGACTGGAGCGGCGTGATTATGTGATACTGTGGCATTTCTTTCACAAAGAAATCAATTTGTGGGAGAGTGGAGAGGGTGAGAGGGCGATATGCATTAGAGACGTTCGAGTATCTACTGAAATGAAACTACTTTCAAATTAGTCCCTGTGATGGATGATGATTGCTCGGCGGTGAATGCTAATTTATCTATCAACTAGCCGGCCTGTTTAAAAGGTCTTCTGAACAGTAGCCGTCTTGCTGTGGAGAAGCAAGTAGACACTTTACTTGTAGATGGCTGTTAATTATCAGCAGCTTTTTCTGTGCTTAGTAACTTCTTGTCTTCTTTCCAGTATGTCTGCAGTCACTGGCCACTTTATTAGAAACACCTACCTTGTACTTCCACTAACCGGCCACTTTATCGGAAACACCTACCTTGTGCTTCCACTAACCGGCCACTTTATCGGAAACACCTACCTTGGCTTCCACTAACTGGCCACTTTATTAGAAACACCTACCCTGTACTTCCACTAACCGGCCACTTTATTAGAAACACTTTGTCTGGGCTTCCACTATCTGGCCAGTTTATCAGAAATACCTACCTTGGGCTTCCACTGTCTGGCCACTTTATTAGAAACATCCACCTTATACTTCCACTAACCAGCCACCAACATGTAGGTTACACAGTCATGAAAGTGAGGGAGTGTGGACCCACATGCAGCTCTTCCAGTTAAGGGGTTAACGCTGGAGCTGGTCTAGGCGGCTTTATCGCAGCTGCTGATATTTTTCATCCTGACAGGGGGAACAACATGAACCTGAACTCACCTTTTAACTCTTAACTCCTTTATGTGCTCTGTGTAGGATAAAGATTTTATCCGTGATCTGCTGGAGTACCTGGACCGGAGCTCAGGCTCTAAGGCTGCTGACCATATTCAAGCCGAAGAGCCTTTTCTGGGCTTTACAAACTCTCCGAGAGCCCTGGGGGGTCCGAAACCTGCCGGACTGGAAAACGTCCAGAGCCGGACCACCCAGACCAAGCTGGGCCTGATGAAGAAGAAGATGGAGCCGGACACTCTGGGTCTGGATCATCTGGGCGATGCTGAGGTGGACCAGTGGCTCTATGGGGCTAAAGGCTCCTCCAGAGAAGAACCGCAGAAGAAGAACATGGTGGGGGAGGAGGAGGCGGCGGCAGAGAAGAAGAAAGGTGCGCACGTGGAGGAGAAGTTGAGGGTGGACGTGGCGGCATACTCCAGCCCTCAGCACGACGGCTACTTTGGATACATCATCACTGAAGAGTGAGTGAAAGTCCTTTAAATCGGTTTCATTTGGTGCTCGTCTGACCAGCGAAGAGCTTCTTATGGTTTACTTGAGGCAGCTTTAGGAGTCGCTGCCCTGTTTATTGATCTGACGTTGAGCTGTATGTATGTGCCGTCATCTGCCGTGAGCTTTCCTCAGGCATTTTCACAAATTACCCTTGAATACGCAGCTGTGTTCAAAAGTTTGGGCACCCCCGGTCAAGTCCCGTTTAGCTGATTTTCTTAGGCTCCGTTCACATCACCAGGCCCAGTGTGTATGCGTATCCGATTTGAGGCAGTGTGACCTTAATGTGACGCTCCGATCGGAATTCATGCGCTTTTTTTCCCACTGCGTGTTACCATCACTCAGTGTTACTCTGGCAGCAGCGCTGAACAGACACTAAAGCCTGTAAATGGTGGAAAAGCAGCTCATCTTGCCTTTTTCTCCTCCGTCTGGCTCTAATAATGAAGCTGAGAGCTGATCAGAGTTAATGATCTTCTCAGCGAAGCTCGTTCTGCTCGTTAGTTTGTGCTGATGATGCAGTGATTCAGTCACGTGACGTTACTGAGTAGGAGGAGCTCATGAGGGTCAGTTCAGGCCAGTTCATCACATTAATGACAGATTAGAGCCACTGACCTAAACGAGTGGGAACCATCGAGTCAGAGAGGTCGGATCTGAGCGAAAAGTCGGATTTGAGCAGCGAGGCTTGTAACGTGAAAGTAGCCTAAGTGAAACTACACAGAACTCACTGTTTATTTACTGAATCATACCTAGAAAAAGCATACAGGGCGGCCTCTGCAAAAGTTATGGCACATTTTTGCAAACCAGACGCTCACAAAACACAGTGGAACACCAATAAAGGGAAGTTTAAAAGCCAATAACAGGTCACACATGAGAACAGACTCACGGACATGGAGAACGCCTCGGAAAACACGGCATGTTAAGGTGATACTTCACAATGACCAGATGCCGACAGACTAAACACACATGAGAACAGGTGAACGTGGTTACGGAGCAGCTGAACAGTGATGGGCAGATCTTAGTGAGTCCTGAGTCATGTGAAGGAGCGAGGGGTTCTGGGAAACGCAGTCCGAGGCAGCCGAGTCGGCTGTAGTAGGGAGGCATGGCAATTTTATATTTTCTGTATTATTTTTTTCCAATATGTGAAACGAAAAAAAGAAAGTAAATAAACTGAAACTTTGCACTAAATTGTTCGGAAAAAAACTCAATTTTTTCAAACAAAACGTGCCGAAAACTCAAAGGATGTTTTTGTTTCACAGGATAAAGCTGCACATGCGACAATGCGTTTTTATCAACCTCAAATCGTGATGCAACATCGCTTCTTCTCCCAGTAAACACGACTGTGATGTAGATGATGTGGATTTAAAGTTTAGACTCTGGCTCCAACAGTCATGTCTAAATTTAGTCTGATGTGGGGACGTTTTCTCAGTTTTTCAGAAGATGATGGTGCAGCAGTGCCCTGAGTTTCTTGGCATTCAGTGCTCACTCTGAACCCAGATGGTGCCAAATGACTAAATTAAACAAAAACTTTTTGGTTTGGAGTTACTTAAACATGAGTCAGTGCATTTTAGTTTCTGGTAAAAGAAAAACATTGGGAACTAACTTTATAAACAACATCAAAGGCTAAACTGACTTACATAAGACTGAGGACAAACACTGTCAATAAATCTCAGTATAAATACTATCAAGACTAAGACCAGTCTGACTATAAATAATATAAAGACTAAGACCAGTCTGACTATAAATAATATAGACTAAGACCAGTCTGACTATAAATAATATAAAGACTAAGACCAGTCTGACTATAAATAATATACACTAATATAGACTAAGACCAGTCTGACTATAAATAATATAAAGACTAAGACCAGTCTGACTATAAATAATATAGACTAATATAGACTAAGACCAGTCTGACTATAAATAATATAAAGACTAAGACCAGTCTGACTATAAATAATATAAAGACCAAGACCAGTCTGACTATAAATAATATAGATTAAGACCAGTCTGACTATAAATAATATAAAGACTAAGACCAGTCTGACTATAAATAATATAGACTAATATAGACTAAGACCAGTCTGACTATAAATAATATAAAGACTAAGACCAGTCTGACTATAAATAATATAGACTAAGACCAGTCTGACTATAAATAATATAAAGAATAAGACCAGTCTGACTATAAATAATATAGACTAATATAGACTAAGACCAGTCTGACTATAAATAATATAAAGACTAAGACCAGTCTGACTATAAATAATATAGACTAATATAGACTAAGACCAGTCTGACTATAAATAATATAAAGACTAAGACCAGTCTGACTATAAATAATATAGACTAAGACCAGTCTGACTATAAATAATATAAAGACTAAGACCAGTCTGACTATAAATAATATAAAGACTAAGACCAGTCTGACTATAAATACTATCAAGACTAAGACCAGTCTGACTATAAATAATATAAAGACTAAGACCAGTCTGACTATAAATAATATAAAGACTAAGACCAGTCTGACTATAAATAATATAGACTAAGACCAGTCTGACTATAAATAATATAAAGACTAAGACCAGTCTGACTATAAATAATATAAAGACTAAGACCAGTCTGACTATAAATAATATAGACTAATATAGACTAAGACCAGTCTGACTATAAATAATATAAAGACTTAGACCAGTCTGACTATAAATAATATAAAGACTAAGACCAGTCTGACTATAAATAATATAAAGACCAAGACCAGTCTGACTATAAATAATATAGATTAAGACCAGTCTGACTATAAATAATATAAAGACTAAGACCAGTCTGACTATAAATAATATAAAGACTAAGACCAGTCTGACTATAAATAATATAGACTAAGACCAGTCTGACTATAAATAATATAAAGACTAAGACCAGTCTGACTATAAATAATATAGACTAAGACCAGTCTGACTATAAATACTATCAAGACTAAGACCAGTCTGACTATAAATACTATCAAGACTAAGACCAGTCTGACTATAAATGATATAAAGACTAAGACCATTCTGACTATAAATAATATAGACTAAGACCAGTCTGACTATAAATACTATCAACACTTAGACCAGTCTGACTATAAATAATATAGACTAAGACCAGTCTGACTATAAATAATATAAAGACCAAGGCCAGTCTGACTATAAATAATATAGACTAAGACCAGTCTGACTATAAATACTATCAAGACTAAGACCAGTCTGACCATAAATAATATAAAGACCAAGGCCAGGCTGACTATAAATAATATAGACTAAGACCAGTCTGACTATAAATAATATAAAGACTAAGACCAGTCTGACTATAAATAATATAGACTAATATAGACTAAGACCAGTCTGACTATAAATAATATAATGACTAAGACCAGTCTGACTATAAATAATATAGACTAAGACCAGTCTGACTATAAATAATATAAAGACTAAGACCAGTCTGACTATAAATAATATAGACTAATATAGACTAAGACCAGTCTGACTATAAATAATATAATGACTAAGACCAGTCTGACTATAAATAATATAAAGACTAAGACCAGTCTGACTATAAATAATATAGACTAATATAGACTAAGACCAGTCTGACTATAAATAATATAATGACTAAGACCAGTCTGACTATAAATAATATAGACTAAGACCAGTCTGACTATAAATAATATAAAGAATAAGACCAGTCTGACTATAAATAATATAAAGACTAAGACCAGTCTGACTATAAATAATATAAAGACTAAGACCAGTCTGACTATAAATACTATCAATACTAAGACCAGTCTGACTATAAATAATATAAAGACTAAGACCAGTCTGACTATAAATAATATAAAGACTAAGACCAGTCTGACTATAAATAATATAGACTAAGACCAGTCTGACTATAAATACTATCAAGACTAAGACCAGTCTGACCATAAATAATATAAAGACCAAGGCCAGTCTGACTATAAATAATATAGACTAAGACCAGTCTGACTATAAATAATATAAAGACTAAGACCAGTCTGACTATAAATAATATAAAGACCAAGACCAGTCTGACTATAAATAATATAGACTAAGACCAGTCTGACTATAAATAATATAGACTAATATAGACTAAGACCAGTCTGACTATAAATAATATAAAGACTAAGACCAGTCTGACTATAAATAATATAGACTAATATAGACTAAGACCAGTCTGACTATAAATAATATAAAGACTAAGACCAGTCTGACTATAAATAATATAAAGACTAAGACCAGTCTGACTATAAATAATATAAAGACCAAGACCAGTCTGACTATAAATAATATAGATTAAGACCAGTCTGACTATAAATAATATAAAGACTAAGACCAGTCTGACTATAAATAATATAGACTAATATAGACTAAGACCAGTCTGACTATAAATAATATAAAGACTAAGACCAGTCTGACTATAAATAATATAGACTAAGACCAGTCTGACTATAAACAATATAAAGAATAAGACCAGTCTGACTATAAATAATATAGACTAATATAGACTAAGACCAGTCTGACTATAAATAATATAAAGACTAAGACCAGTCTGACTATAAATAATATAGACTAATATAGACTAAGACCAGTCTGACTATAAATAATATAAAGACCAAGACCAGTCTGACTATAAATAATATAGACTAAGACCAGTCTGACTATAAATAATATAGACTAAGACCAGTCTGACTATAAATAATATAAAGACCAAGACCAGTCTGACTATAAATGATATAAAGACTAAGACCAGTCTAACTATAAATAATATAGACTAAGACCAGTCTGACTATAAATAATATAAAGACTAAGACCAGTCTGAGTACAAATGCTATTAAGACTAAGACCAGTCTGACTATAAATAATATAAAGACCAAGGCCAGTCTGACTATAAATAATATAGACTAAGACCAGTCTGACTATAAATAATATAAAGACTAAGACCAGTCTGACTATAAATAATATAGACTAAGACCAGTCTGACTATAAATAATATAAAGACTAAGACCAGTCTGACTATAAATACTATCAAGACTAAGACCAGTCTGACTATAAATAATATAAAGACTAAGACCAGTCTGACTATAAATAATATAGACTAAGACCAGTCTGACTATAAATAATATAAAGACCAAGACCAGTCTGACTATAAATAATATAGACTAAGACCAGTCTGAGTACAAATGCTATTAAGACTAAGACCAGTCTGACTATAAATAATATAAAGACTAAGACCAGTCTGACTATAAATAATATAGACTAAGACCAGTCTGACTATAAATAATATAAAGACTAAGACCAGTCTAACTATAAATAATATAGACTAAGACCAGTCTGACTATAAATAATATAAAGACTAAGACCAGTCTGACTATAAATAATATAGACTAAGACCAGTCTGACTATAAATAATATAGACTAAGACCAGTCTGACTATAAATACTATCAAGACTAAGACCAGTCTGACCATAAATAATATAAAGACCAAGGCCAGTCTGACTATAAATAATATAGACTAAGACCAGTCTGACTATAAATAATATAAAGACTAAGACCAGTCTGACTATAAATAATATAAAGACCAAGACCAGTCTGACTATAAATAATATAGACTAAGACCAGTCTGACTATAAATAATATAGACTAATATAGACTAAGACCAGTCTGACTATAAATAATATAAAGACTAAGACCAGTCTGACTATAAATAATATAGACTAATATAGACTAAGACCAGTCTGACTATAAATAATATAAAGACTAAGACCAGTCTGACTATAAATAATATAAAGACTAAGACCAGTCTGACTATAAATAATATAAAGACCAAGACCAGTCTGACTATAAATAATATAGATTAAGACCAGTCTGACTATAAATAATATAAAGACTAAGACCAGTCTGACTATAAATAATATAGACTAATATAGACTAAGACCAGTCTGACTATAAATAATATAAAGACTAAGACCAGTCTGACTATAAATAATATAGACTAAGACCAGTCTGACTATAAATAATATAAAGAATAAGACCAGTCTGACTATAAATAATATAGACTAATATAGACTAAGACCAGTCTGACTATAAATAATATAAAGACTAAGACCAGTCTGACTATAAATAATATAGACTAATATAGACTAAGACCAGTCTGACTATAAATAATATAAAGACCAAGACCAGTCTGACTATAAATAATATAGACTAAGACCAGTCTGACTATAAATAATATAGACTAAGACCAGTCTGACTATAAATAATATAAAGACCAAGACCAGTCTGACTATAAATGATATAAAGACTAAGACCAGTCTAACTATAAATAATATAGACTAAGACCAGTCTGACTATAAATAATATAAAGACTAAGACCAGTCTGAGTACAAATGCTATTAAGACTAAGACCAGTCTGACTATAAATAATATAAAGACCAAGGCCAGTCTGACTATAAATAATATAGACTAAGACCAGTCTGACTATAAATAATATAAAGACTAAGACCAGTCTGACTATAAATAATATAGACTAAGACCAGTCTGACTATAAATAATATAAAGACTAAGACCAGTCTGACTATAAATACTATCAAGACTAAGACCAGTCTGACTATAAATAATATAAAGACTAAGACCAGTCTGACTATAAATAATATAGACTAAGACCAGTCTGACTATAAATAATATAAAGACCAAGACCAGTCTGACTATAAATAATATAGACTAAGACCAGTCTGAGTACAAATGCTATTAAGACTAAGACCAGTCTGACTATAAATAATATAAAGACTAAGACCAGTCTGACTATAAATAATATAGACTAAGACCAGTCTGACTATAAATAATATAAAGACTAAGACCAGTCTGACTATAAATAATATAGACTAAGACCAGTCTGACTATAAATAATATAAAGACTAAGACCAGTCTGACTATAAATAATATAGACTAAGACCAGTCTGACTATAAATAATATAAAGACTAAGACCAGTCTAACTATAAATAATATAGACTAAGACCAGTCTGACTATAAATAATATAAAGACTAAGACCAGTCTGACTATAAATAATATAGACTAAGACCAGTCTGACTATAAATAATATAAAGACTAAGACTGGTCTGACTATAAATAATATAGACTAAGACCAGTCTGACTATAAATACTATCAAGACTAAGACCAGTCTGATTACAAATACTATGAAGACCAAGACCAGTCTGAGTACTACTACTGTCAAGACTAAGGAAAGTATAAGCTGATTATTTTGCCCCACGTTTTGATTTTGATTCGTCTCGTGATAAAAACATGCTGGAGATCTTTCAGTGTGACATGGCTAAACGAAATGACCACGTGTGATTCTGACCAAAATGATTCACATATATTAAACCACGTGAGCCTTGATTCATCTAACGAGCATCTGTGATTGGTCAGGATAGAAGCTTTGATAGAGCTCATCTGAAAATTTCAGCTTTCTGCGATGTCAGCATTGTGAAATGTCAATTACAGTGATGACTATCAAACAGTGCGGCCCTGATTCTCACTGTATCAACATCTCTAATCACATAGACACTAAACATTTGAACAGTTAATAGAAATTCTGCTCCCCAGTTCAAGAGCCGCTCCCCTGGGACTAAACCCAACACTCACAACACTTCACAGCGGAGTGACCCCTCTGCTCGCCGCACCTGGCTTTCACACCCCAGCCCTTCATTATCAAGCTCTTAATGGACTGAGTTTTCAAACAGGGACAGCACTGGCCTGAACTGATCCTGCACAGGCCACAGCTGGGATGGTCAGGGAAGCTAATAAAGGGCATTTCTTCTCATTTCTCCAAATTTCTGCATAATTCAATCAAGATGTAAACAGTCAGAGTAGTGATAGGAACCAGACGCCTGAAGAGGTAACTGCCTCTAAAAGCTCCCCACATGAACTGGTTACGAAGCTGCTGTCTGATGTCTCGGAGAAGTAAATGCAGGACATTGTGAGGTAAAGTAGTCCAGAAAACTTCTTTATTCACCATCATTTAAAACTTGAGGCAAGGTGGTACAAACTAATAATGCCACACGACCCACCCAGTTATGCCATTTAAAACTGAACTGCATGCATTACGAGAGCAATTTAAAAATATATTAATATTCAAACACGTTTCTTGCATAAAATGGTGATTGGTTTGTTTTTTTCCTTTTCAGATCAGATTATTCCATTCAAAACCATTTAAAAGAAATAATGTGTGCAGAGGTCCTTTTGGAGTGTGTTGCCCTGAGGCAACATTGTGCGACGATGGGAAGAAATGATATAACCGTGTTCCCTGAAGTGGTGAGACCTGGCTTGTGATTGGCTAAGTCCATCCCACTGTCGCACAGTGTTGCTTCTAGGCAACAAACATTTCTGTAAATTCTCATTACTAAAATAAAATTGATACTGAATGTTGAAAAAGAGGTTTAATGTGCCCAATAAGAGAGAGTATGACCAGGAACCTGCTTTCTACTGACTTACCCAAACTCTTCCCTTTATTGTTCACCCTATTGTTGTCTTTAAATATGTATAGTGTTATTGTAAAGTGAGGAAACGGAGTTTGTTGCCCTGAGGCAACACCGTGCAATAGAAGGTTACCTTGCCAGAGGTAATATTTATGATAATGTAAGAGTGAATGAATGAATAATGAATGATTATGTTCTTCATCAGCTTAATAGCTAGAGGTTGTTAGTCATTTTGGTGTTAATTTAGAGTATACTAATAATAATAATAATAACAATAATAATAATAATAATAATAATGAAAGTAGTATGAAGTTAGATTTACACTCTGAAAAAAAGATGCTTCTTCAAGGGTTCTAAAGACAGTGGTTCTATATAGAATGAACACTCAAAGGTTCTTCAGATTGAAGGAGAGTGTGTTGTAGATGGTTCTATATAGAACCTTTTTGAAAAGGGTTCTATATAGCACAGAATGGTTCTCCTATTGTTACATGGTCAAGTAACAAGCCTTTTTGGTGCTATATAGAACCCTTTTCAAAAAGGTTCTATATAGAACCATCCACAACGCACTCTCCTTCAATCTGAAGAACCCTTTAACCATGCCAAGAACCCTTTTTAAAACAAATTTGCATTCCTCTGCCTATTCAGCTTATAGCATTTTAGCTCCACCCATTCACGCTGAGGTCATAAGAAGGGGTTCAGCCTGGGCTACTTTGCTGTGCAGAGAACAGAGAACAGCCAATGAGAACAGAGCTCATTTACATGTATTAGTCTTAAAGGCACAGTAAGAAGAACAGCCTGTTTAAGTGTGAGGGATGAAGAGAGGTTGGAAAGTGGTCACGTGAAAATGAATGATGAATGTTTTTGATGCATAAAATGAAATGTTCAGAGTGAACTTCGGAGGAGAAATGAAATATAGAACTAATGTAGGTTTAGGGCTGTTTGAAGTAGGGTGGAGGGGTGCGGTGGGTGCGGTGGGTGCAGGGAGTGGGGGGGCTGGATGCTTAATAGTGGATCTGCAGGAAAAATAGAGTAAAAGCTCCAGGAGATTTTAATTCTCACATTTTATTGCGTGAGACGTCTACATGTGTGTTTGTACACGTGTGCTCATTTGGGTGTAATTGTGTGTGTGTGTGTGTGTGTGTGTGTGTGTGTGTGTGTGAAAGCGAGCGCAGAGATTCGTCCATGTGTGCAGCTCTTATCATAAAGCCTTCTCACTCTGCTGGAATCCCATTTGCACGTTATTGTTTGGTGCGCTGTAGGAAAATGCAGGTGATTTATCTGAACTGCAGAGCCACCTGCTCCTCCACCGCACCGCCGACAGGCCTGTTGTCTTAACGGGAGCCACAGGGCTGACCTAGAAAGGCCTACAAATACAGCAGTCTAATGGTGGAGGTCCAGCTGCATCAGTTTTATTATTGCTTATAATAAGGTCCAGTCAAGTATGTACTTTGGTCCAAATACAGGTCTCAGGTTCTCTGAATATGGTGAGGCAGCGTTTAGTCCGAGAGCTCCGTCTGTGTGGAATGATCTGCCGAAACATCTGAAATCGGAGCACTTTATCTCCCAGACCGATTTTAAGATATTTGTTAACGAACTGTATCATTCCGCTCTCGTTTTCGATTTGATTTTGACTCTAATTTGATTTTGCTGGTGGTAAATACCAGCATTTAGTCTCAATATGATTACCCCGGTTAAATGCAGGTGAAGGCAGAAAGGCAGAAAGGTTACATATCCAGAAATCTGCTCTGATGAGATGCTTTGCTGACTTTCCAAGTGAACATAAAGTAACAACTACAGCCTTGACTTGACTGGCCTGCACAGAGTCCTGACCTCAACCCCATAGAACACCTTTGGGATGAATTAGAGCGGAGACTGTGAGCCAGGCCTTCTCGTCCAACATCAGTGTCTGACCTCACAAATGTGCTTCTGGAAGAACGGTCAGAAATTCCCATAAACACTCCTAACTCTTCCCAGCCTTCCCAGAAGAGCTGAAGCTGTTATAGCTGCAAAGGGTGGGCCGACATCATATTAAACCCTATGGATTAAGAATGGGACGTCACTCGAGTTCATATGTGAGTGAAGCCAGACGACCGAATACTTTTGGAAATAGTGTAGGTCATTTTTTAAATTGTCTTATCCAGAGCGACTTACAATTTGATCATTTTTTACACAGGTAGGCCAAGGTGGTGTTGGGAGTCTTGCCCAAGGACTCTTATGGGTGTAGTGTAGGGTGCTTACCCTGGTGGGGGATTGAACCCCAGTCTACAGTGTGAAAGGCAAAGGTGTTATCAAATCATGGTGAAAGCCGAGACTTTATGGTGCACTGAATCATGCTAACATTTATTTTTTAACAAATGGTCTTAAACACTGGAGCTAATGTAGCCTACAACTGCTGAGTCACCCTTTAAACTTGGAAGGCATTGAACAGTCTCACCTAACTATTATCTCAGATAAAACCTAAGAGAAAGGTTTAAGACGAACGTCACTAATTTGGAGACGAATGGACTTATTTGCATTTATAATCACTCCAGCTGGTTTCCTGATGCGTTTAACCTGTAGGGTGAACTGTGAAACACTTAAAGTCAGAAGGCTGAATTTGCTTCTTTCTCACCAGCGTCTTGTCTGTTTTCCCATTCCCCTTAAATGTTGCCTGAGGCGCCAGAATGCAAGTGCTGCACCATTTAAAGGGAATGGGAAAATTCGAACAAGATGCTGGCGAGTGAGACGCAACTTCAGCCTCGTAAATATCGAATGTTGAGAAACGTTTTACAAGAAACTGCTCTATTTCAGAGGAAACGTTTCCTCCCAGAGATGTGAGAAAAGTGGCTAAACCTTAAAACAGAGCAAAGTGAATCCGCGTTTTTGTTTATATCATATTGTGACTCTTGGGGCAGTCATGGGTTGGAGATCAGGGAACCAGCCTCGTGACCGGAAGGTCGCTGGTTCGATCCCCAGAGCCGACAGCACATGACTGAGGTGTCCTTGAGCAAGACACCTAATCCCCAACTGCTCCCCGGGTGCTGTAGATAGGGCTGCCCAAACGGTCCAGGCAAGTGTGCTCACTGCCCCCTAGTGTGTGTGTTCACTAGTGTGTATGTGGTGTTTCACTTCACGGATGGGTTAAATGCAGAGGTGAAATTTCCCTGTTGTGGGACTAATAAGGGTCTCTTAATCTATACTAGGACATCAGCACACACTGAGACAGATCTACAGGCAAATTGGTAAAATGGACATAAAATGTTGCGGCTCACAAAGTGGTTTGGGTTTCGTTGAAAGCGACCCCTGATACAGCCAATCGTTCTAAATCATATTTACTAAAATACTGTAATGAAATGACGGAAATCTACGATTTCCTGAGTCACCGAGTCCTTTCAGATTCATGACTGTGCTGATCTATTCCGAGCAGGTTCCGTGATCTGTTGTGGTGCTCTGTCAGTGTGGTGGTGCTGAGTGTATTAGTGATGCACCGATTCCGAACGTTCATAGCCGATTCTGACTCTATGCAGCCAGATTGGTGCGTAGCTGAATTCATTAGCACACGGTGTCAGCTGAAGGACCACAGGAAACACCGCAACACACTTCCAGAACTTTCTAAAAGTGCCCGGATCCTGACTCATTATTGCCCTCGTAAAGCAGAACTGCCAGTTCTGAGCAGTCTGGATAACTACTGAGCGATGTGATGTTTATTTCAATATAGTTTTAATTCTACTCTCTCTCTCTCTCTCTCTCTCTCTCTCTCTCTCTCTCTCTCTCTCTCTCTCTCTCTGTAGCTCTCTCTCCACTGATCAGGGTTTGAATCTGATGGAGATTCTGGCTGAGAGAGTGAGGCTGCACATCACCGACTTCCTGCAGCTGTCGTAAGTACACGAACACCATTTATCACGGGATTTATGTCTGATTTTATGAGCAGGTTTTCTCTTTAACAGTGCTGCTGTGAGTCTGAGCGTTCTCTGTTAACTCAGGCTTAGTGATGCTCCGGCTGTGATTAATCCTGCGAGTGTGCGCATGAAAGCACAGCGTTTATGATGAACAGCCAATCGCGTAAAACACGAGGAGAAGCTGAGGGGCTTGTTTTTTATTTTTTAAAGAAGGGAAAATAAACTACCACGTGTAAATATGTAGAAAGGAAAGTGTTATAACAATAAAATACAGAGCTGTCACCAGTGTTAGCGCTCATTGGAGTCATGACTGCTTTATGTTCTTCACGTTCTTCAAATCACAACATTAAGCAAATGCGACCTCGTTAATATTATAAATATAAATTACAGCAAATGCAATGATGGGCAAATCATTTAAACCCTGTATTTCATTGAGAATAGTACAAAGACAATTAGTGAAATGTTGAAACTGAGAAATTCGATTTGCGTTTTTGAAAAATTTTTGCCCGTTTTGAAATTGATGCCAGAAACTTGTTCCAAAAAAGTTGGGACAGGGGGCCTGTTTACCACGTTTACCGCTGTGTTTCATCACCTCTTCAGTTAACAGCACTCTGTAAGCGTTCGGGAACTGAGGAGACTCTGCTGTAGTTTGGAAAGTGAAATGTTTTCTTGTTCTTTTTGATGTAGCATTTTAGCTGCTTGACAGTTCAGGGTCGCTTTTGTCATATTTTTCACTTAATAATGTGCCAAATGTTTTCAGTGACAGCTCTGGACTGCAGGCAGGCCAGTTTAGCACTCAGACTCTTTTAATTAAGAGCAATGCGGCTGTAAAATGTGCAGAATGTGGTTTGCCATCATGGATGTAGCAGCGGTCTGTGGTTTTTGGAGGTGTACCTGAGCCCAGGCAGTGATTTCCAGTACAGAGTCGTGTCTGCAGTGCTGCCTGAGGGCCTGAAGATCACGCCCAGCCAATAAAAGGCAATTGTAGGATGTCAGCCCTTTAAAACAAACACATTTGTGGCCTGATTGATGCCACAAATTACAAAAAAGTGACCTTAGAAATAACTCTAACCTAAAGGCAGTCCCTCATTGGTCGGGATCTCGGCCTTCAGATGTTTACTATCTGAAATCTCAAAATTGACCAGCCCTGGAGCAGGTTAGGCAGGCAGCCTATGTTGCCATGGTGATTCAGAAAATCCAGGGTTCATTTGAATCATGCTGAGAATTAGCTGCCTAAATTGCTGCTTAGAGATTGATCTTCATTGAGCACAGTTTTAAGCTTAGTATCATTCGTCAACAGTAGAACTCAAGGAGGTTTAAGTCCTCAGTAAGATAGAAATACTACCATGAGTATTTGTGGGAACCCAGGAATATATAAACATTTAGTAGTTAGTTGTGGGGACTTTTTGTTGTTCTTCATGAGATTCTTTTTTTCTTTAGCTCAACTTAAGTTTATTTCTTTATGTATGTATTCAAACTCCTTCTTCAGGCTCAATAAGGTTTCCAATAAAATGACCAGATAAAATATTCTTTCATAACTCAGTCGAGCTAAGAAACTGTTTCTCTGTGTCTGCAATGAGGAGTGAAAGGAGAGGTGTGAGAACCCCCTGATGTGAAAAACAATTCACACCTCTCTACAAAAAGATAAAACGGACAACTGCAGCCTTCTTCATATCAAACAAAGCTGTACAATTGACACAAAAAACACAGCCTTCCAACACAATTAAAACACTTATTGATGTCTATGGTGGCACTTTATTGCTACATTGGCTTAATAATGCCACTGGGATCCAGTAGTATAGCAGTATCATGTTACCACTGTCAGGATAGTTACCAGTAATGGTAACAAATCAGTGTTTTATACTGAACTAAATCTCTCATTACGCCTCATGACAACATATGTCATATTCCATGATGTGGTTATTTCAAGTGGAGTCATGATTTATTTATATACCACTTTTATAGTGGACATTATCACAAAGTAGAAACTCTGTGTTGCAGTTGTAGTCACTCTTATTGACTTTTAACATTGTTACTGTTACAATCACTGTTAATGATTAGTAACAGTGTTACAGTGTTACTGGTATGGTCAGTGTTACTGACTAGTAACAGTACTGCAGTGCTACTATTACAATATTACTGTTACTGGCTAGTAACATTGTTACTCTGTTACTGTTACTGTTATAGTCATTGTTACTACTAGGAACACTGTTACAATGTTACTGTTACAGTAACTGTTCCTGATTAGTAACAGTGTTACAATGTTATTGTTACAGTCAATGTTACTCTTACTGACTAGCAACAGTATTGCTGGCATGGTCAGTGTTATTGACTAGTAACAGTACTGCAATGTTACCATTACAATGATACTGCTACTGACTAGTAACATTGTTACAGTGTTACTATTACAGTCAGTGTAACTGACTAGTAACAGTGCCACAGTTACAGGTGCTGTTACTGTTAATGTCTAGTAGCATTGTTACATGGTTACTGCTACAGTCAATGTTACTATTACTGACTAGCAACAGTGTTACAGGTATGGCCAATGTTACTGACTACTAAATGCTGCAGTGTTACCGTTACAATCAGTGTTACTAACTAGTACAGTTTAACTAACTAGTTACAATTACAGGCACTGTTACTGACTAGTAACACTATAATGTTACCAATACAATTACTGTTACTGACTAGTAACTTTGTTACTGTGTTACTGTTATAGTTACTGTTGCTGATTAGTAACATTGTTACAGTGTTACTGTTACAATCATTGTTACAGATTAGTAACAGTGTTACAGTTACAGGCACTGTTACTCACTAATAATATTGTTAATGTGTTACTATTATAGTTACAGTTACTGATTAATTTTAACACTATTACTATAGTCACCGTTACTGTTACTGACTAGTGACTTTGTTACAGTGTTACTGTTACAGTCACTGTTACTGATTATTAACACTATTACAGTGTTACTGTTACAGTGAGTGTTACTGAGAAGTAATAGTGTTACAGTTCCAGGCACTGCTACTGACTAGCAACAGTG
>NC_051212.1:4657465-4674965 GCF_015220715.1 Pygocentrus nattereri
TTAAAGAGCAGGGTGTGCAGAGAAACAGATGGACTGCAGTCTGTAATTGTGCATGTCCGTGGCTTTGCACTGTGCTAATTGGAGGGCTATAGGCTTCCCTTGCTTGTTAGATACATTAGCCTCATGAGCCTCTACACATTTCTCAGTTTTCTCTGCTCTAACACACCTGACCCAGTTCTCAGAGGGTTTGGGGGATGAGCTCATCAGCTGAATTGGGTGCGTGTGTTTTTTTTAATACCAGGCTAAATGTAGCAGTATTGCTAGAATGTCTTTCTTCTGCTTCATACGGTAGCTGCTGTTTGAAGCTCTGCTGCGAAAGCTAAAGGATCTATAGACTCCATACCATATGACCCAGAGTCTACCTTTCTTTACGCTCCCTCGGGAGCTATACAGAACATAAAGCTCCAGCTCAGAAACGTCTCTGGTGCTGAGAGAGCGCAATCCAGTCGATATTCAAAATTCAAGTATAGCTCAATTTTAAACCCATATCCAGTGTTCTGTACATGTCCAGCAACATAGACCGTCTGCATGATGCTCCTGTAACATGTTATTATATATTTACCCCCTGTAATATCCCTTCACAGCACTGCATAGCACCTGTGTCTGATCCTGCACCCTCAGAAAAGAAGGTACTGTATAGGAGCATTAAGGTTCAGATGAGGTAACAGTGGTCTTAAGGTCTAATTGTGTAGACCTGATCTTTTCCCTGGGAAATGGTGGTTATTTATACCTTTTAATAACCTGATGTCTTAAAAACAGAACAGTGAAGTAAAAAGGCCTGAGGAAAGCCAGGATGTGTGGAGTCAGCACAAATTAACATGGTATAAACTCACTTCTGTGCTGAAGATGTACAATTAGAGGGGGCCGCCCCAGTGACAGTTTACAGCCTCTTTTTCTGAGGGTCTTTATTAAACTATTGTAATTGTCTATATATTACAATATATACATCCTGGACACACCCAGGATACACCCTGGACAGGTCGCCGGTCCATTGCATATATATATATATATATACTTAAAATATATACAAAATAAAATATAAAAAAAATTCAGTACCATATGATTTCATCAAATTCAAAATTTTTAAGTTCAGAAGCTTCTAAAATGACTGAAAAACACTGATGTTATGATACAACTGACATCAGGCATGGCATTAATAGAATTAATATGCAGAATTAAGTTCTAATAAACTTTATATTTTTGAATGAACTTCTAATAGAATTCATATGGAGAATGAAGTTGTAATTAAATTAACATCCAGAACAATTCTAATAGAATTAATATCCAGAAAGGAAGTTCTAATGAACTTTATATCTGGAATGAACTTCTAATAGAATTCATATGGAGAATGGAGTTCTTATTAAATGAACATCCAGAACAATTCAAATAGAGTTAATATCCAGAATGAAGTTCTAATAAAAGGAATATCTAAAATTAGCTTCTGATTACATTAATATCCAGAAAGAGGTTCTCGTTAAATCAATATCCAGAATTTTTCTGAAATTCATTCCAGATAAAGTTACGATCGGGAATGAAGTTCTTATCAAATTAAAATCTAAAATAAAAGTTCTACTAAAATGTATATCTAGAGTAAAGTTTGAAGTGAAAATGAAGCTAAAATCAAGTTTACCAAACGTCCAATGTCCAGGCAGAGAAGTTGATGAGAAATTCCTAGGAGCAGGTATCTGCAGTATGTTTTTCATTCGTTCCAAAAGTGCCGCATCTAAGAATCCTAGGTTACGATGGTACAGATGGTGTTCTAGATAATACTTGCTGTAGAGAAGGGAGTATAAAAGAGGACCAAACTGAAAGGAATCCAAAGTAGCGTGGCTCGTGGAATCTACGCTGTAAGTTGTTGTTACAGAGCGAAACAATGGGAACTGTTGATATGAGCGGCCCCAAACTTTTGACCCGCAGCGCTTAACTGTGCTGAATTCAGGCCGAACTGTACGGACACTCAGCGCAGCGCAGCAGAGTGCGGTTCTGCGGCGGTTCTTTGTTACAGCTCTCTGAACAAACCCAGCTCACCTATAAAAAAAGCGTTATACAACATCCGGAACATTCTGATGCTTCATTCAGCTCGTCCTCATCTCTCTTAAAGCCGTTACATGTGGTCATGTTCTCGTTTTGGATTTCAAGGCCTTTCAGGGGTAGAAAACGCTCTCACTGCTCTGAGCCTTCAGCTCCTTAAGCAGCGCTGTAGCGTGCGTTGGTGTGGGGCTCTGCAGAATCGAGGACTGAGCGGCTTTATTAACGTATTCATGTAAGCAGAGCCGTCCTTGAACTCCAATGGTTTGTGACGGCTCATGTTTTTTTCTCTCTGTTTGTCGGAGCGAGTGTGTCGGAGGTTGTGCTGAAGTGATGCTTTGAGCGGAGAACGAGCCTGTTCACCGTCGACCCACTGCCTCCAGCTGACACACTGTTCTAGAATGGTCTATAGAAGCATTATTTAATGCATTTTATATATATATATATATATATATATATATATATATATATGTATATGTGTGTGTGTGTGTGTGTGTGTGTGTGTGTGTGTGTGTGTGTGTGTGTGTGTGCCGTTGTCACTATAACCACATTTTACCTGCTGAAGTGCCTCCGATGCTCTGATGAATTCATTAACAGGAGTTGTTCACGATTGCAGACTCATCCAAAAAGTTCTAGCTAAAGCGACAGTTTAGTCTCGACTCGCACCTCAAACGCGGTCAGTCGGCCGAGACCCCGGTGCTGTCTGACGTTTACTACCAGGCTAATCACACTGCGAAAAAGATGGTTCTCCCAGGGTTCCTTAGTGCAGCGAACAGTTCTGCTTAGAACCATGAGTTCTGTGTGGAACCACTTGCATGGCTCTGTGCACGGCGTATGTGTTGTGTTTGGTTCTACATAGCACCTTTTCGAAAATGTTTCATCGCAGCACCAGAAAGAGCCTGCCATTATTTACAAGGTCAAGCTTGCAAGCCTTTTTGGTGTCATAGAACCACTTTCAAAAAGGTTCTACCTAGAACCATATACCTATACAATTCTCAAGAAAATTCACACCATGCAGGGAACCATTTGAGCATGAACGAGTTCCATGTAGGCCTAATGGTTCTACATAGAAGCTTTGACGCTTGAAGAACCCTCTTTTGAAAGATCTGAAGCATCTGTTTCAGACGGTGTCAGAAACCTAATAATGAAGTCTTGTGTGGATTTGATGAGGTTTGAGTTTTGGAAGTGGGGGGATTTGGGGGTCCACAGCCAGCACAGTGTTCTGGGAGAGAATCCCTCCTCTTCCTAAACACAGAGCACAGCAGCAGTTCATGGCCATTATTCAGCTGCAGGTTTGAACAGCCCTGTTGAAATGATGCTGATTTCTGAGTGAAAGTAGATGAACATGTTCTCTACTGAGGACACACACATATAAATGTATTATTGCAAAATTTTGATTTATTTCTTAAGTTTAACATATTGAAGAAAAAATAAAATGTAAAGCTGTAAATAGAATCAAGACGTGAAGGGACGTTAAAAGGTGAACATGTGTACATTATTATTGCTACCAACTAAGAAAACCTACAGCTAAGCTACCATTTAGTTTTTGTTGTATTTCGATGTAGAATATACTGATTTCTATGGACTGCCGTGTCTATGAGAGCTAACCATGTAACACTGCAAGTGGCAATTACGGGGCCCAAGCACTAATTGCCATTATGATGAACATTTAAAATAGATGTGGGTCTCAAAATATGATGTCTGCTAAATTTTGTACACAATGACTTTTTGACCCTTGTATGGTAAGCAACAAATACTTTTACATACAAATCAAAATACCCTGAAAACTGTATGATTTTGGACATTACTTGAAGATCTGAATGAACTAATACTACATGAAATAACGCTGTATTTTAGTCTCAGACTGCATCAGAATGCAGTATAATTTTCATGTTAAAATGACTAAAATGTTCCCCTAGGAAACAACTTATAGATGATTAGTTTCTGCACTTGCCCTTTTCACTGCTAATGAGTCTAAATAAAAGAACTATATGGTCATATGTAAAAGTTTGGATGGCCCTGGCCAGTTTCCACGTTTTTGTTGATTTTAAGTTAAAATAAGTGCAAATAAGTGAAAATATGGTAACATAAACTATAAAAAGAACATATTTCTGCACATTTTAAAGCACAATTGCTGCGTATTTGCTAAATTTAACATATGATGGGGGGAAAAAAACATGAACCAGTTTTTATATTTTATATTTTATTATTTTTCCAATATGTTAAACTCATGAAATACATGTGCACTGAAATTTGCAGGAAAATGCCATATTAAAACGTGTTCCCTGTGAAGGATGTGTTCATTTATTTTCACTTAGAGAATCAACAAAACAACACTGTAGACTGGGGTTCAATCCCCACCAGGGCAAACACCCAATACACTACACCAATAAGGGTCCTTGGGCAAGACTCCTAACACCGCCTTGGCCTCCCAGTGTAAAATGATCAAATTATAAGTCGCTCTGGATAAGAACGTCAGCCAAATGCTGTAAATGTAAATGTAAAGGATACTGTGGTCAATGCTAGATGTGGTGTCCCCCCCCAACCCTGCAGTATTTCAATAAAATCATGATAAAACTGAAAAGTACAGCATGGCAAGGGGCTAGAAGCCATTGGCGTATATACAGATACATGCCTACCTGTGTTTTTCCCTCTGTGTGAATGCATTACTGCTCTTTGCTGATGGCTTGCTCAGCTCCAGAATACAGCAGCTACCTGTTAATGTGGTGCTTATGTGTCTTTTTCACACTTCACATTTTCATCCCCTTATTGAGCTCGGCTACAAAGACAGGCTGCTGCTTCAGCCATTCTTACATAATTTCTCTCTTGCTTTGTGAAAACTACAGAATTACAGCGAGAAAACTACTTCAGAGGCAGGGAATGCTTTTGAAGGTTGCGAGTTATATCACTTAGGTTTGTAAGACACTACAAGCTCCGGCAGAAAGACTTTTGCGGTGATTCACACCGACGGTACATCAGTATTCAGCATATTTAGATGTCAGAAACTAGAACTTTGCCAGAGAAGAGGAAACATCTGAGCCTGCTGCTGTTTTGACCTAATTACCACGAAATGTCAATTTGGTTTCAAGCTGGTTTTTTCACCCCCCCCAAATTCTCAGCACTGTGTGATGCCTGGATGGCTCAGAGGGGACAGCCGTCTCTTAGTGTTCTGCCCTGGTAGAAGAGGAAATGTCAAATATAGAGCTATACGTTTTTTCGTATCATAGCGAATATCAGATTTTCTTTTTGTTTGCCAGCATTTTGTGTGCCAGTTTTCTTGACGCTGCCCACAGGATTGCTATTAAAAGTATGCACAGATTGATGAAAGTATCATATCAGGGCAGAAAATACAGCACTTTTACATTGGCATTAGTGCGAGAAGAATATGCACTGAACCCATTGTTATTGTTATTTTAATAGCTCGGTAATATCTTATATAATGTAGATTTCAAAATGTTTAGCATACTTTTAATCTGAATTTATTTATTTTGAGCAAAACTGACATTAAGTACATGCTATTCATTTTTCAGCATCGAAAAACCTCTTTATCTAGGCAGTAACAGTTGATTTACTCTGATATTTATTTATATGATGTGTATTTACACTGATATTAGAATAAATAATACATAAAAATTGATACAAAGAGTATTGATTGTGTATGTCAGTGTGTTTGTTTAGCCATTTTAAATCCCCTTTTTGAGGAAGCCCAGTATAATTTCTCATTATTATACGATTCTCGAATTATCAAATCAATATTTCAATAAATGAACTCTTCTGTGCGTCTGATGGAATTGAATTATTGTCTCGGGGTAAATCTGGAACCAAACCTGGGTTCTTCTACCCAGTTAATAAGATATCAACCACTCTTTAAAAACAAGAACTTCTTGTTATATTAGACTGTATTTATGTTTGTTTGGATTTATTCTGATGATATAGAGTGTTTTGTTATTAAACTATTGGCTGAGACTCGTAAGACTTGGATTTGTGAAAGAAAATTACACAGAAGAACTAAATCTGATTATAATATCAACATTTTTACTCTTCACCTTCATCACAGCCTCCGTTCTCTTCAGGAGACTCACTTTCAGTTCCTCAAAGAATCTGCAGACACGCCTCCAAAGTTCAGTCTGAGAAGCTGGTTGATGATTTTCTGAATCAAACCCATTCAGTGGTGTTGAGGTCTGGACTCTGGGGTGGTCAGTCCATCGTCCAGCTTCTTTGTTTGATGTGTCCGTCTCCTTTTCTCAGTGAGGTTCTTCTTGATCAACTACACGTCCTTTCAGACCCACAGCGCTGAGTGGTCTTCTCACAGTGGAAGGATGGACAGAAACACCTGTGGATGTTCCCAGATCTGAAGCAGCTTGATCTTCTCCTCTCTCTCAGAGATCAAAGCTTTCAGTGCTGTTTATCTGGTGGGGGCAGTTTTGGGGTCTACAAGCTCTTTCAGGTGGTTGTTAGGAGCCACATTTTCTCTGGAGCTTTTTGAAGTCCAGTTATGGAAACACCTGTTTTTTCCTTCAACTTTCTCCTTCTTAATGCAAGTGGATGATCCTACATCTGATTAACCTGTAAACAATGGCCTGGAAAACAAAACATAGATGGTTTATTCGCAATTTAAAGGACGCTGGGGAAACATAAGAAGTTGTGACAAGGTAAAAAGGCAAATGTTATTTAATAACAAACACGTAGTATCTATTCATTTATCATAATAACATTACAGTGAATGTCTATTTAATCAGTGAGCTTTGGTCACTGCTGTAATTGTATTACAGCTTTCTCATTTGTTACGGAGTCATCTACAGCCCTGTTCATCATCAGAAATGTTTTCGTCTTACTACAAATAGTTTGCAATCTGTAGAGGATTGGCATCAGATTACACAGTACACATCACATCATGGCCAAAATTGGTCTTATGTTATTGGGAGGCGGTTCCAGACTGGTAGGATAGTGTATAAACATGCAAGGTTCATTCTGCACTGTGCTGTTTTTGATTTGTAAATTACGCATCGTTGTTTTATCTGCAAAAGGTTTAAAGTTGAAACATAGCTTGAGGCTAATTCAGCTGTCCATGACTGAAACATGAAATAATAAGGGAATCTAAGCAGTAATGACCTTCAAAGGAGTGGTAGGGTAGCTCTAGGTTGTTTAAACAGTTTCAGCGAAACTGTTTAAGTACCTGCTGGTTCTATACTTTTGATGGACTTTGGCTTTTTTCTCCAGGAATTACTGGGCTGGATGGGGGCGGACAGGACTGATGCTCTTGACGTGTTTCTTTATGTGTCTGGCTCCATCAGATGACCTTCAGCAGCCGTGATGACACACTGTAGTTTGCTTTCATAACAGGCAGTCGCAGATAGTGCTGGACGACTCGATGATGCTTTCAGTGATGGCTGTGCGAAATGCCGTTAGGATGAGCTGGGTCATGATGAGTTGTTTTCAATTGCTACATGATGGAGATGATGTTTGTGTTCTCAGGAATGAAGGGCTGACAGCTGTTCCATCGCTTTCTCCAGGGAGTCGTGATGGCGGTGTTTGTGGAATTCAGTTCGAATTTTCTCTCTTTTCCAGCAGCGTTTGCTTCCAGATTGTTTTAAGCCCATCAAAATGTGATACAGCCCGCATTTTCTCGTTAAACTGTCTCGTTGGGGCCGGTGATTAGATGTTCTAGGGTGGCCATAACTACAGACATCAGCATTTTGAATGAGGGATCATTGGAAGTGCAGTCACTGGTGTAGAAGCAGAAAAGAGATGTGCCCAGAATACACCCCTGTGGTACACCAGTCGTGATAACAAAGCAGGGTGAGGGCTTCTTGTTCAATTTGTAGACCTCTGAGATTCTGTACATCATTTTTTGACTTGCCGGTGGGTGTGCAGACACAAAGAGAATCAAAGGCATCAGATTAGGAATGAATTGAGATGGTAGAGAGCCAGGATTTTAAAGATCTTCATGAGTAAAGTGAATGGAATTGTTCTGTATTATTAACAGATAGAATGCTAGACTCATCATTGCCATTTTGCTATATGTTATGTAAATTACACAGTTATGTAAATGCAATTGCATAATTAGTTACATAACAAATTACATTTGCATTCAGCATGACCGGGTTTGAAAATGAATTTCTGACTTTTTTTCTGTTCAATTTCAAGAAATGATAAAAATAAAGCAAAAACGTAAAGAACCGTGTTTGACTGATGCCAAACAAGACTGTACACAACAGTAACACTTCCTCGAATTCAGATCATCCACTCACAAACACACATGTAGTGTGGACTAAACGTTTAAAGTCAACCACTTCCATAGAGTTGATTTATTCATATGTAATTACAGCCTTAGTTAATGCTGTGTATAAAGTTTCAGCTTTAAAGGCTGTTTTCTGTTTCTGGACAGCAGCAGGGGATTTGAGGTGGCCAGGGACAGCGCAGTGGGCCAAGGACGTGTTGAAGAAGTGCGTTCGAGGCTGAGGAGAGTGTTAATGTGGCAGCGAGGCTGGGTCAGGTCCAGGCTTTCAGCAAGCATGCTTTGTAGAGCAGGCAAAGTGCTGAGAGGAGCGGGGGGCTGCAGGGTGTGCAGGTGGGAGGTGTTAAATCTGTTCGGGGAGGTGAGAGGTGTGGGGACGCAGTAAAGGGCCAGGTGATTCTGTGTGTATGTTTTTCAGGGCTGCAGTGAAAGGTGTTGAGTTTTTATGGACAGATTGGTCTCCCTCTGCATGAGTGCATGTGTGTGATGTTTCTAGGTGGCTCAGGTTCTTTCAGAACGAGGCAGGAACAGTCTGGCAGCCAGCCGCTGGTCTAATTTATTCCTGCTATAAACTTCCGCCTGCCAAATATTATGTTAAATGCGGCCTGGTTTATGGCGCCTTTCTGTTCAGTTATACGAAGGCCTTGAGGCTCTTTAGTAAACCAGGATTTTCTGCTTTCTGCATCTGTACAGAGTAAAGATCTTATTCAAAAAGGTGTAAATTCATATTGAAAATCATTCAATCTCTGGGGGTTTTTAAACCTATAAAAGAAGGTTGGTGTATTTTCCACTCAGTAGCATAAATTGTCATTGGTGAATGGATGTGTACAGCTCACTAATGCGGGTGACCACAGAAGTAGGAAAAACTAGTTATCAAAATAAATAAATAAACAAACAAATAAAAGCAATAAATAAGGCAAATGTAATGAAATGAAATGAATGTAATAAAATTATTATTATTATTATTATTACTACTATCACAATTTCACTTTATGTTCAGTCATACTATATATATATATATATATATATGGAAATGGTTACACAAACACACTAACATCCAGAAAAATCACAATTTTATATATATAAATAATAAATAGTGATGTTCTGGATGTCAGTGTGTTTGTTTACCCATCTCCAAGCCTCTCCTCCTCGAGGAAGCCCAGTATTATATGTAGTTAAAAAGCAGCTCCTGGTTTGACCAATCAGTGCTCAGTGAATTGAGCTCATGATGTAATTGATGATAGTAACGAGTCTCTGTGGCGGCTGTGAAGGTGTCCAGGAAAAATATGGACCCAAGAAATTCTTGTTACTGTTTATTGTTTTTAATGTTTATTTGAATTATGAATACGACTTTATTCTAATGTATATTGTGATAAACTCACTGCTGAGGTACATTATTTAAATATTTGCTCAGATGCCTAAAACTTTCGCACAGTACTGTGTGTATATATATATATACACACACACACACACACACACACACACATATTTATATATAATGTACATTTAAACATAATTCTGACTCGTCCCCAAACTAAAAGAACTGAACTGAAATGGCACAATTTAAAATTTCATGGTGCAATAAAAAGTCATAAATTAATTAAACTCTAAGGGGGGATATCTGGTGTTCTCCTCCATCGACGTTACTCTGAATGCAGGAATATTTGCCTCAGTGATTGATGTGAACACACCAGGACTTGTGACTTCAGGTGGTGTGTTCACGCAGTGATGGAGTTACGTAAAGTGTCATTGAGGCTCCCCGTGATTCTGAGCTCCAGGCATGACGTAACCGTCATACACGGTCTAATCAGGAGGGGGAGCAGTGTGCACACACACACACACACACACACACACACACACACACACACACACACACACACACACACACACACACACACACAAACACACACTTAAAAACACAATCAGAAACACTGTCCACTCACATGAGCTCTTTCAGGTCAGTTCATAATGACAGAACTCAGACAGCATCACCAGTACAGTTATAACAGCATCTATAATAACAGTAATATGACAATATGTCATCCTGTATAATGAATTTTACCTACGAGTAGCTTCAGTACGCATTCACCACGGTGTAAAAGTCTGGAATCAGTGTTGTCAACAGTACAAAGCCAATTCAGTCGTAGGTACGTAAAACAGTTGTGATGTGATGCTGATGCTGATGCTGACGCTCTGTAGCTTCCAAACTGTTTAACTCTTCAAAATGAAGACGCTTATTTAATAATCAGATTCCCAAAATCCAGAATGAAGCCCTTGTAAAATTATCATCTAGAATGAAGTCTAATAAAATGAATATCCTGAAAGAACTCATTAGATATATCAAACCGAAAGAAGGTTTAATAAAATGAATAAATTCTGAATATTAAAAATTGAAGACTAAAAAACAACATCTAAAATGAGCATGGAAAACGATCAGCATCTAGATGAAACGCGACATTCATATCTAAAACCAAAGCATGATAAAATGTATTACACCTCATATTTGAAAGTGATCAAATCTTGCTGATCAAATAGCCATTCACAGTGATTTTATGTCAAGAAATCATAGCATGAGATGCATCAAATGATTATAGTGTATTAATTATAACGTGCACATGTTTTTATAACTAGTAGTAGGAATCGGGCACTAAACTTGGCATGAAAATGCCATATTTAAGTGGGTTCTCTGTGGATGATGTGTAAACATATTTAAACTTTGACCAGATGTGCCCAAACTTTTGCACGTGTCAGCACCTCCAGCTCAGCTCCAAGCTTCATACTGAAGAATCCAAACTCTTCAGAACGCAGGGAGCAGCTGTCAGTCTGGAGACTTGAAGTTCATTTCTCGCGCGCTGGTACCAGACCGGAAAACAGTGGACTGGCACAGTTTTATAGGCTGGACTGATGCCTGACAGTGTGACAGACAGGATCATGTAGGGATAAATAAAAATAGGGAAAAAGGAATGTTCTAAATGCAGTCGCGGCACATGCACGCACAATACTGTATTTTAAAGCAATAAGCCTCTTACTGCGATTTTATCGCGGGGAAGGGTGTCGTTAGGCACGGCGTGAAGCAGACGCTCTGAAACTCCCTTTCATGTGATAAAATCGCAGCCTCAAGTGGCTTTTATTGCTTTTATAAAACAGAGGCCAACATAAAATGTGATAAAACTAAAATAACTTATTATTAACAATGACCGACACATACAAGTATTCCACCATGAAACGGACTTGGTATCGCTGCCAAACGACCATGGACCTCTGAATAAGGAGAACGTTTGGCCACCCATCGTTCTATGAACATGTGATAACACAGCACTGTTTAATGCAAAGACCTTCACTTTATAAGTACATTTTAGTCACCAAACTACCACCATGAGCCCTCTCCTCATGCTGGGGCTGAATCTCAAATGGCTCCCTGCTCCCTGCATGGTGCACTACTTAAGATTTTATACTGGATCCTGCAGCCCAGCAGTGAATAATCTAAGATGGTCATGCTGTACATCATTCAAACCTGTAATTTTCTCATCCCTATACTATAAATACAGGCTGCTTTGGCTATTTGGTGTGTGCTTTTGCTAAGAAACAGTCATTTGGGATTCAGACACATCCACGCTCGATAAATGATGCAGTGTTTGTGTTGGTTTTGGCTGTAGAGGCTAGAATTTCCTGTTTTTAATTAGTTAGAACACTATTTAGGGAGTACAGAGCCGTTTGGAATCCAGCCTGGGTTTGACGCCACTTCTGGCTCCAAAACGAACATTTGAAGTGTGTGAAACACTCAAGTGACATTTTTTAGACTTTTATACTGCCGTTTTACAGTGAATCCTGCCATAAGTGCTTTAATTCAAGCCTGTGATATTAATGATGGGGTTGTTTCGGCTGTTGGCTCTTTTAGTCTGTTAGCTAGCTGACCAGCCGAGTTCTAGTTAAGAAAATAAGTTGCCAGCCCCTCAGTTTAATCAGAAAATAGGTTCTCACTTCATTAGTATACGTGATGCTCCTTGCAAGCAGAAATAAAGACCAACCAATTGTTATTGGATTGTTTTTGTGCTATGGCTTTGAAAGCTTTGAAAGTGGCCCAGCCAGTCAGATATTAGGCCAGAACAATCTGTTCTATGAAATAATATATAATCCAGCGCTAAACACATTACACAGCAGTACATTCCTTCAGTACCAACAGGATTGCATTCATGCAACATTGACCAGATCATTATAATATTAAAACATCTGCAATAACACTACTACTATTAGAAAAAATCACGCTATAAAAAAGATGACATAATCTCCAGCCAGCAGGTGGTGTCTCCAGACAGGTGGTCACTGATGTGCCCTCAGGCTGTGTCACATTGGCCCTCACTAATAGCTGCACTGGGTTCTCTCTGAAGATGAACTCTTCAGTAAACCTGGGGAAATTCGGTTTGTTCATCATTTCAAAGATTTTTAGACTCCCACACACCTTTCTGGACGTCCTTGACTTGATTGTTTTGGTACGATTCAGAATGATTTGTGAAAACACACTGGAAACACAAATTGGGTGGGAGCTTCTCAATAAAACCAATACACCATCTTTTTAATGTCTGTGTTTATGTTGTGTTGGAAAATAGTCTGTCTAAAATACTCATGCTGTGCTCGATGTTGTTGATGTTATCTAGTTTTGTGTTCTTCTGTCCTGAAATGTTTTGGAAGAGAAACTTCAGCCTCCAGCTTACTGATCAAACGGTGACCTTTTTGATTTGCTTGTTTGTTTGTTTTTTTCAAATATCTGCCCTTTCCTGTGGTGAGGATTGGTCATTTCTCCATGGCTTTTGTGGCCATCGGTTCTAGTCTCAGCTTACTGTTCAGATTTAGCTAGTCAATTATTATCAGAGCATAATTCTTTGGGTTGAGCTCTTTGTATTTTAGTGATGAAAACTAAGGATGGGCAGTATAGCAGTATATTGCCAAAAGTATTCGCTCGTCTGGCTTCACACGCATATGAACTTTAGTGACGTCCCGTTCTTAATCCATAGGGTTTAATATGATGTCGGCCCACCCTTTGCAGCTATACCAGCTTCAACTCTTCTGGGAAGGCTGGGAAGGTTTAGGAGTGTGTTTATGGGAATTTCTCACCATTCTTCCAGAAGTGAGACACGGACTTTTATTGGTACAGCATGGTGTGCATGCCTGGGCTGGGAATTGAACCCTTGCCTGCTGCATGCTGTGCACTATGAAATACCAACTGCTTATTCTGTGTTCAGCAAGTACCAATGCTGCCAATAATACACTACCAAATTGTGAAATGCAGATATTTCATCATGATTATTTGATTTCAGGTACATCCCAAATTACTCTTTCCAAAATATGAGTAAACATGTCTTATGTTCAGAAGGTCTGGCTTTTTTGGACAGATTACAGTTTTGTGCTTGGACCAATTAAATGTCAGTGCCCAGTTCTGGCACCGTTTTTCCAGCAGGTCTGTGTAGTTTTTGCTCTGTGGGTGATGGCAGCAGCAGGTCACCTGTGTACAGTAGGAATTTAGCATCTGTATTGTTTAAGGCGAGTCTAGGGCCACCAGATTGTTCCAGTAATGCATCTACTTTCTCTTTCCTCTCTCCCTCCCTCCTCCACACAGACTGTCTCTGTTCTCTCTCTGCTTTGTCCTCCTGCTGTCTGAGGCCAGCCGTGGTGACATTTCATGAGTTCAGTAGGTTATCTATGCTGATGGCAGTGTGAGCAGTAGAGTGGTCTGTTCATGTGGTTCTAACAGGCGCCTTTTACACACCAGATATATCAACGTCCCTTGAACAGATAGCAGGTCCAGACCAAGCTAAGACAGAGCCAGTTCAGGCTAAAGCTAGGGCAGGGTATGCAGAGGCTAACATAAGGAGAGTGGACACCATCTGGAAGCTAGCTCAGGATCACTGGAGGACTGTTTGATTTCCTTATATTTGTGTATGTGTGTGGATTGGCACTGGGTAGAGACAGTTAAGGCAAGCATAGGGCTTGTGGAAGATATGTGAAGGCAAGCCCAGACCTAGTGCAGCCTAACATAGGACACTGGAGACCACGGTAGTGCCAGTACAAGCAAGCATTTGGCCAGTGAATACTAACTTAGGCTTTCATTGGCCCTGCGGTGGTTGTTGTGATAGCTTCCTTTGGTCTTGTTTGAGTTCACTTTAGCCTCCACTCACCCTCTGCGAATCTATCATAGGGTCAGTGGAGGTAAGCAGAGGGTAAATGGAGGCTATGAAGTGGGCTCAAATAAGTGAAAGCCATCACAAAAAGGAGGAGTACACATTAAGACACTGTAAGGTAACATTGGACCAATGGAGGCCAGCAATACCAGTGAAAACAAAGATAGACCAGTGGATGCCAGCACAGTGGAAGCTAAGACAAACCAGGCAAAGCAAGTACAGACGAAAGGATTTTATCACAAAACAGTGGAAGGTAGCACAATAGTGGTGAGAAGACAGACCAGTGGGGGGGATAGGCTCCAGCAATGCGCACCCAGATGGACTGTTTATTGTTGCTGGAGATTTCAACCATGCTAATCTGGAGTCAGTACTCTCCAAATTTTACCAGTATGTGGACTTTGCAACCCGGGGATCTAACGTGCTGGCTCTTGTTTACACAAACATCCCTGTCGAGTACAGGGCTGAGCCCTGCCCCCACTGTGGCTACTCAGACCACATCTCTGTGTTGCTCATCCCAGCATGCAGACCACTCATCAGACATGCCAAACCAGACCAGAACTACTTAATATCACTGGCTCTGCTGTAGAAATCATCAGGAGCACCAGGTTCCTCAGTGTCCACATCACATCGCTTCCATTCTCATGAAGTTCTACAGGGGGATTGTGGAGAGCATCCTGAGCAGCTGCATCATCACTTGGTTTGGGAATTTCACCGCCTTGGGTCGCAAGACACTACAGCGTATAGTGAGGACAGCTGAGAAGATCATCTGGGTCTCTCTCCCCTCCATCATGAACATCTACACCACACGTTGTATCCGCAAAGCCACCAGCACTGTGGACGACCCCGTCCATCCCTCACATGGACGTTTTTCACTGCTGCCGTCTGGCAGAAGGTACCGGAGCGTCCGTGCCACCACTGCCAGACTCTGCAACAGCTTTATTCCTCAAGCGCACAAGGACTGAGCTAACCACCCCCCCCCCCCCCCAACTCTTTTGATGCTCTACCTGCACTATCTGGCACATTGCTGCTACACTGTGTTTAACCTGTTTTACTGCCTCAGTAACTGCTGTGTTTATGTCCATCATCTGACTGCGTGACTCTCAGATCACAGCAGGTTAATATCTCTGCACCTTATTCCACGACCTCATGTCCAGAGAGAGTGCTGTGTCGGTGCTGCACTGTCCTGTCTGTTTACTGTGTCTAATGTCTGTTTAATTTATCCTGTTTACTGTTTCTAGTTTATTTTTGTGTTTGCACACGATGTCTGCACATTCACACTTTGTACGTTTTGTTCCTTGTTGCACCGTGTTGCTCCTGGAGGAATGTAATTTCACTCCACTGTGTACTTGTACATAGATGGAATGACAATAAAATCCTCTTGACTTGACTTGACTTGCCACAGCCTGTAGAGCCAGACTCTCTCAAGTGCCCTCTTAAAGTAGATAAAATCGTGGGAGAGATTACGCAGGTAATGCACAGTCTTTCCTATCAGGATTTGACAGTTGAAGATCTACTTGACTCTGTCTGTACTAGGTCTTTTACCAGCCTGATCTTGTGCCCTGGTCTTGAGAAGCTCTCCTTGCTTAGGATGCAAAAAAACAAACTCAAAGAGGCAAAGACAGGCCAGTGGAAGCTACACTGCCAAAGTTCTATACAGGTACATTTTTATCCCCCAAAGAACAACAGTGAAGAATTACCCTCAAAGGTACAACATGGTTTTACGTGATGCATCTAAGGGGAACGTACCAAGGTCAAATTTGCTTACCTTCAATGAGTTGTAAAGGTACACCACATTCACTTTCCCTGGGGAACAATGTGTTTTGTATCTTCTCATAGTAACTTAAAAAGGCTGGTGTCAAAACAGGACATATGGTACCAATGCAATTTAAAAAAATATGGTGCAGTTATGTTGAAGATACCATGAGGGTACTTTCCCAATGACAGCATTTGTAACCTCAAAGGTACAGTTTAGTATATTTTTCCAAGAATGTAGTGCAAATCAGAGGCTGAGACAATCTAGAAGAGTCTAAGACAGAACCAGTGAATCCTAAACATACATTCAATTTAGGAAGCAAGAAGTCATTAATATAGCCCCAAGTTCTTACAATATTGAGAACATTAACAAAGTGCAACACTCTCAGAAATAAAGGTCCGAAACTGTCACTGGGACAGGACCCCTCTTGTCACTGGGGTGGTACCCTCAAGGGTCCATTTCAGTACCTTTAGTCAGGGAACATAACTGAACCATAAAGTGCACTAAAGTGATACTTTCTAAGTATCCACACACCCCGTCTCGCCTCCAGGCTTTTTATTTTATTGTTCTGAAAAGGTACAAATACAGACTTTTCACTTGGAAAAACTTATTTCAGGTTCACAATCAGACCTTGAAACCACTCATGTACCTTCGGGGGATATTTACACTGTTTGCACCGCGGTGAACGAAAAATGTACCTGCACAGAACCTTCACTTCCAACAGTGCAGTAGTTTAGAGACTAGAGACTGGGGACATCGGGCTCGTTGTATTAAGATTATTCCAACTTGATTTGTTCTTTGTTACACTGTCCCAGTGTGGCTTGTTGCTCAATCACAGCTTCAAATCACCCACTTCCACAGGGAATGACTGGTCCCTCTTCCTCTGTCACCTGCTAATGTGAATGCAGGGTATGGACGAGCCAGTGGAGATGAACATAGAGCTGGTAAAGGCTAGAATAAAGCTAGTGACAGAGCCAGTGGTCGTTGGCATAGACCAGAGGAGTCTAACAGAATCAGTGACAGAGGTTGGACGTCAGACGAGGTACGCGTAGACCAGTGAAGGCTAGAATAGACCACTGGAGCCTTAGACGGACCACTGGAGGTTAGCACAGAGACAAAGATTTGGCCAATGGGATCTGGCACTAGGTCGGGGAAAGCAGAGGGAGAGCAGAGGATGGTACTCCAGGCCCGTGGAAGCTTGCATAGGGCGAATGAAGTCTAGGCCATTTCTGGGTACTGGAAGCAGGAGGCGGACACCCGAAAGGTGCTGTGAGAAAGAAGCAGCACGTAAATGTGCGGGCAGAC
>NC_051212.1:4689965-4692465 GCF_015220715.1 Pygocentrus nattereri
CATCCTGATGCGTTTTCATTCTTCAGCGGCTAATTCAGTGACCATCCTGCAGAGTGCGGTAGGTGGAAAGCTGACCTGCTGACCTCTGTCTGACCTTTCATGGCTTTCGGCTCTCCGGGGTCCCTGATGGTCTGTGGTTAGTGACCCGGATGGAGTGGCCGTGAGAAAAATCGGCAGGTCAGAATCTGACCGGAGCAGTGAACACACCCAGAGCGGAGTCCTGTGCGCGTCTTCGCCGGTTCAATAGTGCAGAGTTGGTTCGTTTGACAGAATTTTATGTTGTTTGAACAAGATGAACTTTACAATTTTACAACTTTACTTTAAATTCAATTTTACAACTTTAAAACAAGGATCTCCAAGGTGATAACTCTTCAGGATAAAGCTTTTAACGTAAGATTTTGCAGAGTGGAAGCAATTTTGGAGCTCAAATTACGCAGGAAACTCATAAAAATCATAAAACATTTAGAGTGTGACAAAATAGAGGAGAGGAACTGACGTCAACATTGTGACGTGAACAGAGTCACTCAGAGCGGTTTGGTGTGAAACGGTTGATTGTGGAGACTTGGGTGGTGGTGATGGAAACCAGACGTCGCCATGACGACAACACAGAGATAGACACTTTATTTACCATCCAGAACCACCAGAGAACCCACACGAGTCGTCTGAGCTTATATGGAACGTTGAAGGTGGTAAAGTATCAGTAAATATTAAAAACATGCTATTTTTCCCACATGACGCAAACAGTGTCTCAGTGAATTCAAGGCCGTTTCATGGAGGAACTTTCTGTGAGGAGCTTCTAGAGGTGGACGTCTGGTTCCCATCACCACCGCTGTGAAACGTTCTGACTCTGTACGTTTCTCTACCCTTTTTAAAACAGTGGTTCTTCAAGCTTGACATTGTGATAACTGCAGAACCATTTTTGGTGCTACACTGAACCACATAGAACACATTCTCCATCAACCTGAAGAACCATCACACCATGCAAAGAACCATTTACACCATTACTCATGGTTCTATATAGGTCCATTGTCTTTACTGATGAACCTTTAAAGAACTGTCTTTTTAAGAGCTGCATTTACAATGTAGTGGTATGGTTCTCCTCATGGTGAAATGGTTCTTCAGGTTGATGAGGAATGTGTTGTAGATGGTTCTATATGGAACCTTTCTGAAAATGGTTCTTTGTAGAACCAAAAAGGGTTCTCCTATTGCTACAAGCTTGACATCATAAGAATTGCAGAATACTTTTTGGTGCCGTCGGTCAGTCTGAAGAACCATCACACCATGAAAAGAACCATTACCACATACAAAGTGTTCATGGTTCTATATAGGACCATTGTCTTTACTAAAGAACTTTTAAAGAACCGTCTTTTTTAAGAGCTGCATTTAGAATATGGTGGCATGGTTCTTCAGATTGATGAGGAATGTGTTGTAGATGGTTCTATATGGAACCTTTCTGAAAATGGTTCCTGGTAGCACCAAAAAGGGTTCTCCTATTGCTGCAAGCTTGACATCATAAGAATTGCAGAACACTTTTTGGTGCCGTCAGTCAGTCTGAAGAACCATTTCTCCATGCAAAGGATCACTACATACAATGGTTCTTTGAGTGTTCGTGGTTCTATCTTTAGTGAAGAACTCTTGAAGAACCTTCTGTTTTAAAGAGTGTGGAACAAAGCGTTTCACCCCGAACTTCTCTGAATGACTTTGTTTACATCTTGACTGTTTAATTATACAGAATTTTCCTTGAAATACAGTTTGAAGGCTGTAAGACTCGGTTCTGCTGTGAGGAGAGTACAGGGTGCTGTAAGCAGTGGGCTGATAAACGAGTGCGGAGTGACGGAGGGATGAGAGATGTGTGTGATAATGGCTCTTTGGGTGGGTTTTATAGCTCAGTGTGGACCCTCAGCACCTGAATCATCTACAGCTGTAACGTGAAAACAGCAGGAGGAGAGAACGATTATGATAAACGAGTGAGAAATGGAGTGAGTGAAGAAGAAGGAGGGCGGGGTTTCGCTCTCACCCCTCCACCAGACCTCAAGTCACAGGTCATGGCCTTTGGGGCACGGACAGCCGTCCTAAAACCAAAAGGACTTTTATTTTGTTTTTGTTTTCTTCATTTGACTCGTATTCTTTCCCTTTCTTTCCACCGTTCTCTTTCTCTCCCTCTCGTATTCTCTCGCTTCATGTTCTTCTCTCCTGTCCATCACTTTTCTCTACATCACTCTCTCCTCCAGTCCTCTGTCTGTCTTTCCCTCCTCTCTGCTCTCTCCCTCACCCTCTCTTTCTTTTCCTCTTCACCGTATCTATTCTTTCTTTTTCTCTCCATTGCTCTTTTTTCTTAACATTCAGTCATTTCAGTCTTTTCTTTCTTTCTCTCTTTCTCTCTCTCTGTGTCTCTCATTCTCTCTCTTCCTCCCCTTCTCTCTCTCTCTCTCTCTGTCTCTCTCACTCTAATTGGATCAGAGTGATGGTGAAAGTACTGTTCTCTCTCGCTGAGTGTCTC
>NC_051212.1:4699965-4729965 GCF_015220715.1 Pygocentrus nattereri
TTAAACTAGAGCAACATCAGAGTTTCACTGAATGTGGGAAAGTCAATGTTCACCACTGTTAATGTGCACCACCGTTAGCCTGACACTGACTTAACACTGCATATCCAATATTACACTGTGTGGAGCTTCTGAATATTCAGGACTGAAGCCCTGAAGATGCAGCTCTAACAGCACCAGCAGTCAGAAATAAAACACTGGAAATCTGTCTTTACGCTCTCCAAGCTGGGACTGACTTCTTTGGCAGTGGCGTTATAACACGTTATTAACACTACTTATAATGTATTAATATTTACGATTCATAATGTTCAATAAACCTGGCTATAAAGTGCAATTCAGTGTAATTCATTTTTATAAATATATATAATCATGTTTATAATGCCTTCTGTTAGAAATGTGTTTATAGATGCTTAGAAACATTCATAGAAAGAGTTACCGTGACTTTTTGCAGCATTTGGAGCTGTTGCAGCCGAGCCTGGTTCTGTTCCACACTTCATCTTTTTCTTGGTTCCGTTTCGTGGCTTTCCCTTTTCCCCCCAACAGTGTTTAGTTGGAATCTGCTGAGTTCTGCAACGGTGGATTAAAGAACAGAAGCTCTTTTTTTCAGCGAGCTCCTGGGCTCCTCGCCTGTAGTGTCTTGATCTTCACTTGTTTTTTTGGTGTTTAAAGATGTAAGATCTTTGTCTAATTGTCATTAATGTATGGTCTTCCTTTCCTGCTGTGAGCCTAGCTAGGGTAGCATATGGGGGCTCGTCTGGTGCAGATCTCAGGGTTTGGGCATTGATTGGTTGAGCTTTGTTAAATTCTAGTGATCTACTTAGTCCCCATGGTATTTTGGTTTGGAGTGATCTCCATGTGATTTTTTTTGTTTGGAGGTTCCTGGAAGACGGGGAACACCTGGAATGTGCCTCACAGTTTAACTCGGTGGTCTCCAACCCTGATTCTGGAGAGCCGCCTTCCAGCAGAGCCTAGCTCCAAAGCAAAATTTGCCACACCTGCTGCAGCCAATCACTCTTCCCAAGTCCCTGATTGGCTGGATCAGATGGATTAGAGTTCAGTAATGGGGCAGTGCAGCTGACTGGATACAGGTTGGAACTAAACTGTGTGGGAAAGCTACTGTTGGTTTGTGAGACTGCTTTGCATCCGTGGAGGGTACTTTACCTGGACCCTGTGATGGCTTATGGGTTAACCGTTTAAAATAGACATTTCTGTTGGTTTTGAGGGTGGAGGTGTCACAGCTCTACCTGGTTCCATTCTTTGTTCTGTTTCGTGTCTTTGGAATCTGTTGAACTGTTTTGCGACAGTTTTCTGAGTTGAAGGACATGTTTTGTCCAAACTGTGGGAAACGGTGTGGAGCAGGCTTCGAGTTTGGTTTGCAGTCCTTTGATGGGCGTGTCTGAGGTGTTACCCAGTCAGGAGTGATGTGTATATAAACCTTGTTGTATTAAAAAGGCATCACAGGGGGGTTCCTGAGTGGTGCCACCATCTAAGCGTTGGTTCTATCATGAGGAGATTGTGAGTTCGATCCCTGGTGATGTTGGCACGATTGGCTGCGCTGTCTCTGGGTGGGTAGGATGCCCCCCCACCCCCCCACCCCACGATGCCAGTCAGCGCAGGCGTTTTTCAGCTGACGTAACAGATCTGGCTGTTGGCGCTTTCCTCCGAGCGCGTTCGGCTGTCCCGTGACGGGAACATCGGTTAGTGTTAGTGATACCAACGGTAGTGTTGGCAACATCTTGTGATTGGGGGAGTCCTAACGACCGGGTGGAATTGGAGACGACTAAATTGGGGAGAAAATTGAGTAAGACGGTGGATTCCAGTGAAGTTCTCTGCAAATGTGGCCACAGCAGCTTGGGATATGCAACGATTAAAGAATGTTGAAGATGAATTTTGAAGTTCTAAACACATTTATACCCACTTCATCAGGCTCTTTGAAAAGAGGTGCTGCTGGTTTAGGCTAAAACCAGAGGACAAAAGCCCGGTTTGCAGAGAGCCTCTGAGCTTCTCGTCTTCTAGCATCTTCATTCATTTTTAAAACATAATATCTTTGGCTAATTATCATCCATATGCGGCCCCCTGCTTCACCTTCACCTTGAGCCAGGCGAGGGTAACAGGGCAAAACTGGAGAGATCATTTGGGCACCATTTACTAAACTTGGGTGGAACAAAAGGTTTCAGATGGCAAAAACTAATGCAGGCATTGCCATCACATTCACTGAACGTCGTTACACCTACCAGATGAAAATCGGGGATTTTTCTGGCAGCACTGTAAGATAAAGTCTTAATGATGACTTCATATGCATACAGTTACAGGGATGTTACAGTTCAACCTACTTTTCCGTTTTAAAACACGAAATCGGTGTAATTTGCTGTGTAAAGATGCTTTCCCTTGTGTTCCAGTCATTATTTCACTGATATGGCACTTTTATTTGAAGATGTTTTCCGGTTCCTCTGCAAACCTCTGGCCTCTACAGTACTTCACCAGCCTGACCTGGCCGGTCTCACTCAGGTCAGGTTCAGCGAGGGCCGTGTTTTCCAGCCGTTTGATTGACCGGTTTGACTGCAGGAGGTCTGAGACATGGCGGAACCTTCCAGACCTCCGTCTGGCAGAGGGCCGCTCCGCGTGAGCACGGCGCTGATTTCCACTCCTCTTTTTTCCTCTCCGTCCTCTGCTGAATCACTCTCCACTCCTCCACACTCTGCCCGGCTGATGAGGCCGGCTGAAGGGGCCGTCTCTGATTGGTCTGTTTGGAGGCCGGCGCTGATTGAAATTGCACTCAGGGTGACAGCGAGGGTGGTGGGGGTCTGTGGACAAATGCAGTGCGTGTCAGAGACTTTACAGGGTTCCGAGTGAGATTTTAAAGCAGTTTAACTCAGACGGTTATTATTCTAATTTAATGCAGGGCTCATTAAAGGTTTCCTTCCTTTCCATTTTTTCCGAGTGATGTTTGATTTTCACCGTCTTCACCGCTCATTGCGAAGGTTTGAAACCTGTGCTTATCCTTCGGGTGTACAGTCTCGTGCAAATGTTTGGACACCCCTGTGGCTCTGTTGACCTGATTTTCTGTTTCCTCAGGATGCATCACTTTTTCCCGGATAGTATCACCATGGCAACTTCTAACGCACTCCTAATCTGCTGGTTAGGCAGGTTACGTTTTGGATTTAGCTCTTGGACTAATCAGCGCAGAGCTTCTGACCAATTAGAGACACCCTTCTGACAGAGGTGGACCCCTCCGGTCCTTTTCAGATCACGTCTGTGGTGCCAGTTGTAAAAAATATCACGTCTTAGTGGAAGAAACAAGTCGAGCTACAAAGCGAATTCATTTTACTTTCACTACTTTTACTGTTATAAACGCTTATTTTCTACATATTTCTATCATTTATTTTCCCTTCTTTGAAAAGCAAAAGCTCCTCATGAACTCCTCATCATATTTGTGATTGGCTGTTTGTCGCAGACATCATCGTCTCTCATGCATGGACACGAGACAAATTCTCAGCCTGAGGTTCTAAACCTGAGTTAACAGAGAAAATCGTTAAGCGGTGGCGTAAAACGAGTTAACCGCCGTTTGGATTGTTGGGTATCCAGACGCTTAAACTTAGTTACCCTGTATAAGTTGAACCTGGTTCAATAGACACACATCTGGTCAGATGTCGTTTAATTGACTTTCTATATGAAAATAAGCTAACACACATATTTGTATAAAGATTGATATTTGGGGAAAATGTCTGTTTATGTTTCAGTTCAAACATTATCTTCCGATGTGTACAGTTCAGAAAATAAGCTAAATAAATTATTAAAGCAATAAGCCACAAGAGGCCGAGCGTCACTGCGATTTTAAGGGTGTTCTTAGGCACGACGCGAAGCATCTGGCTAGCTAGCTTAGGAAAGAACGGAGCTGTTTGGGATTCGGCTTGCGTTCAAGTGATAATCTTTAGACTTCAATACTGCCGTTTTACAGATAATCCCACTGTAAGTGCTTCAATTTTCAATGATGTAGCCATTTAGGCTGTTAGCCAGCTGACCAGCCGAGTTCTAGTTAAGAACATAAGTTGTCAGCCCCTCAGTTTAAACAAAAATGGGCTCTGACTTCATCAGTACACCCGGTGGTCCATGTGAGCACCGTGAGCGTCAAAGATTATTTGGTGCAGTTATACACAATTCAGATGTTGTGAGGTGGTTATAGGAGTGTATTTGACGGGTTTTCAATGGCTTCGAGCGCGGCTCAGCCAATCAGATTTTAGGACCAGCACTGTCCGTTTTATAGTGTGCATTAAACATGTTCACCTAATTTCACTTAGAATGTCAACATGTTCATTAGGGCAGTCGGGGGCTGGAGGTCAGGGAACCAGCCTCGTGACCGGACGGTCGCTGGTTCAATCCCCAGAGCCGACAGTCCATGACTGAGGTGTCCTTGAGCAAGACACCTAACCTCCAACTGCTCCCCGGGCGCTGTGAATAGGGCTGCCCACCGCTCTGGGCAAGTGTGCTCACTGCCCCCTAGTGTGTGTGTGTGTGTTCACTAGTGTGTATGTGATGTTTCACTTCATGCATGGGTTAAATGCGGAGGTGGAATTTCCCCGTTTGTGGGACTAATAAGGGTCTCTTAATCTAATTAATTTGACCACAGGTGCCTAAACTTCTGCATAAACCTGTATTTAGCTTCAGTACTCACCTTGATGTTCATCATAGTGTCTTTATTGTTATGAAGACCTTATAATGACATGACAGTCGTTAACTACTGTTGGGCCAAAAGTGTTTTGAACACCTGAAAAGGTTCACGAGTGCTGACGTCACAACAAGGGGATCGGTGGCCTTTGGCATTTTTCCCGAGGTAGAACTTCAGTTTCTTCACGAAAAATGCCGGCCTTCTGTTTAACATCGCTATGCGTCTAAGAAAGAAAAAAAAAACATAATAGTAATTAAAAGTATTTGAAAAACACAGTTTATATGAAGTTCGGTGACTAATGAAAACACACTCCGTTGCCCGGTGGTAGCCGCGGTGATTGGAAGCCGTTGTTAAATCTTGGGGATTAGTTAATGTTCCTCACGTTCGTCTCTTTTGGCTGATTTCCGATTCCGGCTGTTCCGGGAATCAGCAGTGAAATCCCCGCCTGTTGTGTAATTAACTTCTCCCCACTGAGCAACAGTTTCGCTCTGCTGCCGAGAGTGAAAGTCTAAATCAGTCTAGTTTGGAAGAGGCTTTTTTAATTGCTAAAATAATGTGAACATTAAGTTGTTGTTGTTTTTTTTTCTTTTCTACCACAGAGACATTAAACAGCCCAGAGTCCTGTCCATCAGAGAGTCTGTGGGTGCTGTAGAGCTGTAGGACATGATAAAAATGGAACATTGTGGGTTTACTGGATATTGGCAGGTATGTTAGTGGATGTCAGTGCTGAACTGAAACCATTAGAGCCTCCAGTTGGCGCTGCACTTGTCAAAGCTCGCTCCAAAAATGAGGAAAACAGCACCTCTAGCATAACGTCGTTTGGCCCCTCTATGGGATTTCTAGTAGTACTTGTAGTACATTAGGACTAAGCTAATGTTAGGTCACATTCCAGGGTATTCCTACATTGTCCACAGAAGCATGAAGCTTACATAAGATATTTCACACTTTTTATTTGATGATTGTAACAGACATTGACACACACTCTGATCAGGCATAACATCCTGACCACCTCCTCGTTTCTACGCTCACTGTCCACTTTATCAGCTCCACTGACTGTATAGCTGCACTCTGTAGTTCTACAGTTACAGACTGTAGTCCATCTGTTTCTCTGATACTCTGTTACCCTGTTCTTCAGTGGTCAGGACCCCCATGGACCCTCACAGAGCAGGTACTGTTTGGGTGGTGGGTCATTCTCAGCACTGCAGTAACACTGATGTGGTGGTGGTGTGTTAGTGTGTGTTGTGCTGGTGTGAGTGGATCAGACACAGCAGTGCTGCTGGAGTTTTAAACACTGTGTCCACTCACTGTCCACTCTATTAGACACTCCTACCTGGTCGGTCCACCTTGTAGATGTAAAGTCAGAGACGACAGCTCATCTGCTGCTGCACAGTTTGTGTTGGTCATCCTCTAGTCCTTCATCAGGAGCCACAGGACGCTGCCCACAGGACGCTGCCCACAGGACGCTGTTGGCTGTATGTTTTTGGTTGGTGGACTATTCTCAGTCCAGCAGCGACACTGAGGTGTTTAAACACTCCAGCATCACTGCTGTGTCTGATCCACTCAGACCAGCACAACACACACTAACACACCACCACCATAGTGCTTTTCCTCTTCCATCCAGAGAACATAATATTCTTTAGTTATACTTAAGTTTTACATATCAGACCACAATACACTGAACATCTCAGATGAGCTCAAGCCCAGAGAAGTTGGCAATGTTTCTGGATGTTTTGGCATATGGCAGTGCCATCTGAGGGACTGAAGATCACAGGCGTCGGTTGTGGTTTTTGGTCTTCACCCTTTACACACAGAGATTTCTTCATCTTATCTGAATCTTTGGATGATGTTATGCACCACAGAGGGTGAACCACACACAATCCTTACAGCAGCTCATTCAAGAACACCGGGCCTCCTGCACAAATGTTTAATGTTTGTTCTTGAGGAAGGTCCTAAGATAAAGTCTGTCAGGTTCATGACGTGTTCTTAAAGCACAGAACTGTTCACAGCTTTGTGCTCTTGAGGGCGTGTCGATTCTGTTCTTACCTCAGAGCAAATCCACTGGTGAATCTCTGTGAAAGTGAGTCTTACGAAGTAATTCACTGACGTCGGAAGAAAATCTCGTATGTCCGTTTTTGACATTTTTCCGTTTTTGACCCAATTTGAAAATACCTTTTACACTTTACAGAGCTGGTCAATTTCACGAAGAATAGGCTCAGACAAACGGCCCAAAATGACGTGGAAAAAATTCTGGTTCCATTGATTTACATTAAAAGTTACCGTTTTGAAGATACGACTTTTCGTTCCAACAGCAGCGAATTTCTTCTTGAGGATGGTGGACGAGGTGGGTAGTAACGGGTAGTCACTCACTCACAGGATGGGTGAATGAGGCCCGTTATTTCTTACATATTTGTGGCATTTTTTGGCAAAACGGACAAAGATTTTTGAATATTGACAAACATTAACACAAACTGCTTCTGGTTGAGCTTGTTGGATGTCCATTTGTTGGAGTTGCCCAGCGCTGTGGCCATAACCGCCTGCACTCCTTTGGGAAGCTTTCCACAAGATTCTGTGGAACTGAGGTTTGTAGATGATGTGTTTAAAATCTGAGTGCAGCTACACTGACAGCGAGACTGAGGGTGATTTTTCTTTTCTTTTCTTTTTTTTTTAACAAAAACATGCTTCCATTATGGATTCATGATACCTGCAGTGGACGTCTGGGCAGTAGAGTGTGTTTTGTTTGTCCATAATGGCTCAGAGCCGTGTGCTCAAAATGCCCCCTTTGAAAGCAGCAGCGTTCTACTGGGCTCTCTGAATACGGGCGAGAGAGGGAGAGAGAGAGGGAGAGAGGGGTGGGGGGGGGGAGAAAAACAAAGGCCGGCCCCCTGCACTTCAAAGCCGGCGGATGACATTTAGGACCCTCTGTGTTCAAAGCTTTCCTTTCTCTTTTGTAGTTCCTCTTTGAATATAATTAATATATTTCCTTTTCTAAAGCACGGAGAGCAGGATTAGCAAGGCTTCAGCGCCGCGCTGCGCTTACATTATACACGCGCTCTCCCTTCTTCTTCTTCCTCTTCTTCCTCTTCTTCCTCCTCCTGAAAGAGAAAAGCATGAAGATGTCCGTTCATTTATTTTCTGTTCTGCAGTTTTATTTAAAATGACTGACTTTATAATCATGCTTGCTTCTGAAGTGGATCCACGGTGGTGGTGGCGGTGGTGGGTGGGTGGGTGTTGGGGGGGTTTGGGGGCGGCTCTGTAAACCATGAGTGCCTGAAGCAGCCGACATGATGACAATTGAATTGATTTCAATGGAGCAACAGGCTTTTGTTGTGATGACAGTGTCTGCTGGATACACGCAATAACAGATTTCATCTCCATTGTGTTGTTCGGGGAAAAAAGCTACTTTTTGATCACATTTACATGTTTTTTATTTTTGTTTTTGGCAGGGATATGAGCCTGGCTTCTGTGAGATCGCTGTCTCTTCCGCTTGCCTTGCCATTGAGCTGAAGCAGTTGATGTATAATAGCACTATATATAAAATATAATATAATAATAACTATAGTAATAGTAAATATAACTATAATAGTAACTATAGTAATAGTGAGATTAACTATAACTATATCCATAACTGTAAGATTATGAATAGTAACTATATAATAATAACTACAATAATAATAAATATAATAGCAACTATAGTAATAGTAACTATCACTGTAATAATAACTACAGTATTAGTAAATATAACTGTAATAATAACTATAGTAATAGTGAGAGTAACTATAACTATAACCACAACTGTAGTAATATGAATAGTAACTATAACTATAATAATAACTACAATAATAATAAATATAAATATAATAGCAACTATAGTAATAGTAACTATAGCTGTAATAATAACTATAGTAATAGTAACTATAACTGTAATAATAACTATAGTAATAGTAACTATAACCGTAATAATAACTATAGTAATAGGAAATATAACTATAATAGTAACTATAGTAATAGTGAGATTAACTATAACTGTAACCATAACTGTTGTAATATGAATAGTAACTATAACTATAACAATGAATACAATAATAGTAAATAAAACTATAATAGCAACTATAGTAATAGTAACTATAACTGTAATAATAATAATATTATTATTATTATTATTATTATTATTATTATTATTATTATTGGGGCAGTCGTGGGCTGGAGGTTAGGGATCTGGCCCTGTGACCGGAAGGTCGCCGGTTTGATCCCCAGGGCCGACTTGAGCACACCTCAAGACACCTAACCCCCAACTGCTCCCCGGGCGCCGTGGATAAGGTTGCCCACCGCTCCGGGCAAGTGTGCACACTGCCCCCTAGTGTGTCTATTCACTAGCATGTGTGTGGTGTTTCACTGCACAGATGGGTTAAATGCAGAGGTAGAATTTCCCCGGCTGTGGGATTTAAAAAGGTATCACTTACTTATAGTAACAACAATACTAAATATATCTATAATAGTGAGTATAGTAATAGTAACTGTAACTATAACTATAGTGACAGTAGTATTTCATAATCAACTATAATAATAACTATTGTAATAGTGTAATATCCATAACTATAGTAATACTATAGGATTATAGAACTATAGGAATAGTAACTGCATCAGTTAATATAATGGAATAATAGTTTGTTATATAGTACATTCTATACAATACATACTATTGTACATTACATTCTATAGCAGTATTCCATTATAGTACATATAGTACTTTCTATAGTAGTATTGTGCTCTAGTGCACTACAATATATCATACTACAGGGAGATTCTCTGAAAAGAGGCCCCAGATATTTTGGAATGACTCTGTCTATGATGAAGCAATGATTTCCTCAGTATGTGGAGCTTTGAACAAGCCGGGATGATTAGATAGATAGATCGATGGAGAGATTGACAGAGTGATTGACGGAGAGATCGACAGAGAGATCGACAGAGTGATCGACAGAGAGATCGACAGAGTGATCGACAGAGAGATCGACAGAGTGATCGACAGAGAGATCGACAGAGTGATTGACAGAGTGATCAACAGATAGATCAACAGCGATCGACAGATAGATCGACAGAGAGATCGACAGAGTGATCAACGGAGAGATCGACAGAGAGATCGACAGAGAGATCAACAGAGTGAGCGACAGAGTGATCGACAGATAGATCAACAGTGATCGACAGATAGATCGACAGAGAGATCAACAGAGTGATCGACAGAGTGATTGACAGATAGTTCAACAGTGATCGACAGAGAGATCGACAGAGAGATCAACAGAGTGATCGACGGAGAGATCGACAGTGATTGACAGATAGATCGACAGAGAGAACGACGGAGAGATCGACGGAGTGATCGACGGAGAGATAGACAGATAGATAGACAGAGTGATCGACAGAGAGATCGACAGAGAGATCGACAGAGTGATCGACAGTGATCGACAGTGATCAGATAGATAGACAGAGTGATCGACAGAGAGATCGACAGAGAGATCGACAGAGTGATCGACAGTGATCAACAGAGTGATCGACAGAGAGATTGACAGTGATCGACAGAGAGATCGACACAGTGATCGACAGAGAGAGATCGACAGAGTGATCGACAGAGTGATTGACAGATAGATCGACAGTGATCGACAGAGATCGACAGAGAGATCGACAGGGTGATCGACAGTGATCGACAGAGAGATCGTCAGAGAGATTGACAGAGAGATTGACAGATAGATCGACAGAGAGATCGACAGAGTGATCAACAGAAAGATCGACAGACAGATTGACAGAGAGATCAACAGAGTGATCGACAGAGAGATCGACAGACAGATTGACAGAGAGATCGACAGAGAGATTGACAGACGGATCGACAGAGAGATCGACAGAGTGATTGACAGAGTGATCGACAGAGTGATCGACAGAGAGGTCGACAGAGTGATCGACAGATAGATCGACAGATTGATAGACTGATAGATCGACAGAGTGATCGACAGAGAGGTCGACAGATAGATCGACAGATTGATAGACTGATAGATCGACAGAGTGATCGACAGAGATCGACAGAGTGATCGACAGAGAGATCGACAGATTGATAGACTGATAGATCGACAGAGAGATCGACAGAGATTGACAGAGAGATCGACAGAGATCGACAGAGAGATAGACAGAGATCGACAGAGTGATCGACAGAGATCGACAGAGAGATCGTCAGAGTGATCGACAGAGAGATCGACAGAGAGATCGACAGAGATCGACAGAGTGATCGACAGAGATCGACAGAGAGATCGACAGAGATCGACAGAGAGATCGACAGAGTGATCAACAGAGAGATCGACAGAGTGATCGACAGAGATCGACAGAGTGATCGACAGAGATCGACAGAGAGATCGACAGAGATCGACAGAGTGATCGACAGAGATCGACAGAGAGATCGACAGAGAGATCGACAGAGTGATCGACAGAGAGATCGACAGAGAGATCGACAGAGTGATCGACAGAGAGATCGACAGAGAGATCGACAGATTGATAGACTGATAGATTGTTATGTCGTGTGTTATTTTGATTTACATCAGCACTTTGCTAAATTTTGAAAAATGGACCTTTCAACCTATTATGAGAAAGAGAGAGAGAGAGAGAGACAGACAGACACACACACAGAGAGAGAGAGAGAGAGAGAGAGAGAGAGAGACAGACACACACACAGAGAGAGAGAGAGAGAGAGAGAGACAGACACACACAGAGAGAGAGAGAGAGAGAGAGAGAGACAGACACAGAGAGAGAGAGAGAGAGAGAGAGAGAGAGAGAGATGGAATATTTGATCATTTCAGCCACATTACTCACCTGTGCATGTGTGTGTGTGAGCGTGTGTGTGTGTGTGTGTGTGAGCGTGTGTGTGTGTGTGTGTGTGAGCGTGTGTGTGTGTATGTGAGCGGTCACTCAGGCTTGCTGCTGTGAGTGTGTTGAGCTCAGTCCTTTCTGTCTTTGTGATGTGTGTTAATGACCGGTCTTTTGTCCAGGATAAAGAAGCTCTCTCGTCTGACTGACCTGAAGAGAAAAGGCCTCTTGCTGCCCCTAGTACATCACATACATCTATCTTACCTGTCAGTACGCAGACAGACTGAGCCAAGTATCCGAAGTGGTCACTCGTCCACTCCTCTAGACCACTCTAATCTCAGGACTACTGTAAACCACACTGACCGGCCGCTTTATCAGAAACCCTGCTCTTATAGCTCCACACTGTCAGTGCACAGTTACAGACTGGAGCTCCTCTGTTGCTGTGCATTAGTTCTGTCCAGGCTCTGCCCACAGATGTGGCTACTGTTGCTGGGTAGGTTACAGAACATTGGTCAGAATTACATTCAGCACCATGAAAAACCCTAATCTGTTTTCTGTCTATGAACTTATTATAGTGAAGTAAACGTTAATCATTCAGTATCTACTCTGAATTAATCAGTATCTACTATGAAATATTCAGTATCTACTCTGAAGTATTCAGTGTCTACTCTGAATTATTCAGTATCTACTCTGAATTAATCAGTATCTACTATGAAATATTCAGTATCTACTCTGAAGTATTCAGTGTCTACTCTGAATTATTCAGTATCTACTCTGAATTATTCAGAATCTAATATGAAAAATTCAGTATCTACTATGAAATATTCAGTATCTACTTTGAATTATTCAGTATCTACTATGAAATATTCAGTATCTACTTTGAATTATTCAGTATCTACTATGAAATATTCAGTATCTACTTTGAAATATTCAGTATCTACTATGAAATATTCAGTATCTACTATGAAATATTCAGTATCTACTCTGAATTATTCAGTATCTACTATGAAATATTCAGTATCTACTATGAAATATTCAATATCTACTCTGAATTATTCAGTATCTACTCTGAATTATTCAGTATCTACTATGAAATATTCAGTATCTACTATGAAATATTCAATATCTACTCTGAATTATTCAGTATCTACTCTGAATTATTCAGAATCTAATATGAAATATTCAGTATCTACTATGAAATATTCAGTATCTACTTTGAATTATTCAGTATCTACTATGAAATATTCAGTATCTACTTTGAATTATTCAGTATCTACTATGAAATATTCAGTATCTACTATGAAATATTCAGTATCTACTCTGAATTATTCAGTATCTACTATGAAATATTCAGTATCTACTATGAAATATTCAATATCTACTCTGAATTATTCAGTATCTACTCTGTATTATTCAGTATCTACTATGAAATATTCAGTATCTACTATGAAATATTCAATATCTACTCTGAATTATTCAGTATCTACTCTGAATAATTCAGAAACTAATATGAAATATTCAGTATCTACTATGAAATATTCAGTATCTACTTTGAATTATTCAGTATCTACTCTGGATTATTCAGTATCTACTATGAAATATTCAGTATCTACTATGAAATATTCAGTATCTACTCTGAATTATTCAGTATCTACTATGAAATATTCAGTATCTACTATGAAATATTCAATATCTACTCTGAATTATTCAGTATCTACTCTGAAATATTCAGTATCTACTCTGAATTAATCAGTATCTACTATGAAATATTCAGTATCTACTCTGAATTATTCAGTATCTACTCTGAATTATTCAGTATCTACTATGAAATATTCAATATCTACTCTGAATTATTCAGTATCTACTCTGAAATATTCAGTATCTACACTGAATTAATCAGTATCTACTATGAAATATTCAGTATCTACTCTGAATTATTCAGTATCTACTCTGAATTATTCAGTATCTAATATGAAATATTCAGTATCTACTCTGAATTATTCAGTATCTACTATGGAATATTCAGTATCTACTCTGAATTATTCAGTATCTACTATGAAATATTCAGTATCTACTCTGAATTATTCAGTATCTCCTATGAAATATTCAGTATCTACTATGAAATATTCAGTATCTTCTCTGAATTATTCAGTATCTACTATGAAATATTCAGTATCTACTCTGAATTATTCAGTATCTACTATGAAATATTCTGTGTCTACTATGAAATAAGCAGTATCTACTCTAAATTATTCAGTATCTACTATGAAATATTCAGTATTTACTATGAAATATTTAGTATCTACTCTAAATTATTCAGTATCTACTCTGAATTATTCAGTATCTACTATGAAATATTCGGTATCTACTCTAAATTATTCAGTATCTACTCTGAATTATTCAGTATCTACTATGAAATATTCAGTATCTACTCTGAATTATTCAGTATCTACTATGAAATATTCAGTATCTACTATGAAATATTCAGTATCTACTCTGAATTATTCAGTGTCTACTCTGAATTATTCAGTATCTACTCTGAATTATTCAGAATCTAATATGAAATATTCAGTATCTACTATGAAATATTCAGTGTCTACTCTGAATTATTCAGTACCTACTCTGAATTATTCAGAATCTAATATGAAATATTCAGTATCTACTATGAAATATTCAGTATCTACTTTGAATTATTCAGTATCTACTATGAAATATTCAGTATCTACTCTGAAGTATTCAGTATCTACTATGAAATATTCAGTATCTACTATGAAATATTCAATATCTACTCTGAATTATTCAGTATCTACTCTGAAATATTCAGTATCTACTCTGAATTAATCAGTATCTACTCTGAATTATTCAGTATCTAATAGGAAATATTCAGTATCTACTCTGAATTATTCAGTATCTACTATGAAATATTCAGTATCTACTCTGAATTATTCAGTATCTACTATGAAATATTCAGTATCTACTATGAAATATTCAGTATCTACTCTGAATTATTCAGTATCTACTATGAAATATTCAGTATCTACTCTGAAATATGCAGTATCTTCTCTGAATTATTCAGTATCTACTATGAATTATTCAGCATCTACTATGAAATATTCAGTATCTACTCTGAATTATTCAGTATCTACTATGAATTATTCAGTATCTACTATGAAATATTCAGTATCTACTCTGAATTATTCAGTATCTACTACGAAATATTCAGTATCTACTCTAAATTATTCAGTATCTACTATGAAATATTCAGTATCTACTCTGAATTATTCAGTATCTACTATGAAATATTCAGTATCTACTATGAAATATGCAGTATCTTCTCTGAATTATTCAGTATCTACTATGAATTATTCAGTATCTACTATGAAATATTCAGTATCTACTATGAAATATGCAGTATCTTCTCTGAATTATTCAGTATCTACTATGAAATATTCAGTATCTACTATGAAATATGCAGTATCTTCTCTGAATTATTCAGTATCTACTATGAAATATTCAGTATCTACTATGAAATATGCAGTATCTTCTCTGAATTATTCAGTATCTACTATGAATTATTCAGTATCTACTATGAAATATTCAGTATCTACTCTGAATTATTCAGTATCTACTATGAAATATTCAGTATCTACTCTGAATTATTCAGTATCTACTATGAAATATTCAGTATCTACTCTGAATTATTCAGTATCTACTATGAAATATTCAGTATCTACTATGAAATATGCAGTATCTTCTCTGCATTATTCAGTATCTACTATGAAATATTCAGTATCTACTATGAATTATTCAGTACCTACTATGAAATATTCAGTATCTACTCTGAATTATTCAGTATCTACTATGAAATATTCCGTGTCTACTATGAAATATTCAGTATCTACTCTAAATTATTCAGTACCTACTATGAAAAATTCAGTATCTACTATGAAATATTCAGTATCTACTCTAAATTATTCAGTATCTACTCTGAATTATTCAGTATCTACTATGAAATATTCAGTATCTACTATGAAATATTCAATATCTACTCTTAATTATTCAGTATCTACTCTGAATTATTCAGTATCTACTCTGAAATATTCAGTATCTACTATGAATTATTTCGTATCTACTATGAATTATTTTTAATTCCTATGAATTATTCAATATCTACTATTAATTACTTAGTATCTACTATGAATTATTCAGTTACATGATGAGAAACTGCATTGTTATATTTTATTATATTGTGCTGTAAACTCAGTTTTTGTTGAAATATTTGAATTTAGAGTGTGTTATTAATTCATTAATAAATATGAATTAAGCATGTACAAGTCAGGTTTGGTCATGCAATTGAACTGTTAGTGTGGTGCCAAAGCTTAGCTTAGCTTCACCAACAGAGTCCAGGTCAGTAGAGCAGCATCTTAACCCTCTGAGACCCGCTGTTAGTTTCAAAGCTTTGATGCCCTCATTTATGTCTGCATCTGACTTAATGTCACTGAAACTCATCGCCCACCAGTTCACACTACAAACTGCGTCCCAGCGTCACTCGTGGTTATATAAACAAATAATATTCTGAATTTCACTGCATGTTAAAGCGTCACACCTTTATTCTGCTTCAGCGCAAATTAAGCAACTTTCTAAATATTTGAGCTGTGATTTTTTTGATTTACTTCATTCCTGTCAAGTTCAGTGATACAACAAGTGCATTGAAGATGCGGAATAAACACATTTGAGGCAAAGTTTGTAAAACATGCACCCACGGGTGTTGATGTTCACCATATTGTAGCATTGCGTACACAGTGGCCTTGTTCTCTCCTGTGTCATCAATGGGCCCAACCTACACATGTTCACCCCAAAACACCTGATCCGCCTCATCGGGTCATTGGTAAAAGCGTTATGGTTTTCCTGTTTAAAAAGGAAGCAAGTCATCAATAAAGCCAATGCCTGAGGGTCTCTGAGGATTAGGCAGCAAACTCAACACAGTGTAGTGACTCCAGTGTAGGCCAGTGGTGGATCTAGAGCGTTTTTCCTGGGGTGGCAGGGTGGGGAGACTATTTGGGGGATGCGTAGAGAGGTAAGACAGTTGTTCTGCAGATCACCAACAGCAAAACTACTGCCCCCTTAAAGACAAAGCAGGTTGAGACGTACTCGCAGTGGGAATGTGCGATTGGCGAAACAGCTGTCCAGTTTTCGCTCTTCATCGATTGCTGATATCAAAACAACTCATCGTAAAGGCATAAACACCCGTCCCACAGCGAGCTGGAAGCCAAACACATGGCAGATATTTTGGGGAGGCTGTTCAGATTTCAGGGAAGACCCTGGCCACATGGACTGTTTGTGTTAGCCAGTCAGTCCGTTTCTGAAGACAGAGCCACTCTTGGCTGCATATATTTGGGAGAAGGACCACTCTGAACATTGCGGTGTCACTCCATTTGTCTCCATTACTGTCACCTTGTGACATCCAAACAGCTGGAGATGGTGAACTTAAAGACGTAAATATACATATTTTTGAGAAAAGTGTGATATTTATATGCTACAGTTTATATTTAAGCTGAATGGGATTTTGCTGTAAAGCTTGTCAAAACAAACAGTACCTACAGTTTTCTCCTCTGTCTAAAAAATTATTATAGTGAAATAAATGTGAATTATTCAGTATCTAATATGAATAATTCAGTAACTAATATGAATAATTCAGTATCTAATATGAATAATTCAGTAACTAATATGAATAATTCATTATCTACTATGAATTATTCACTAACTATGAATTAATGAATTACTGCTATGAACTGTTGTGCACTGTGAATTATACAGTATTTAATATGAATTCCTCAGCAGCTCAGCAACTACTATGAAATGTTCAGTATCTCTTATGAATTATTCGGTATTGCCTCTAAACTCTTCAGTACGTGGTCTGACGCTGTCGTGTAAGTTCAGACTCGACCATCAATCACTGCTTCACACCCGCCTCTGAGCACAGCGTCTCTGAGTCAGGCCTAAAGTGGACGGAGCTCTTGAGTGACCACTGAAACCAAACTCTGTCTTCTAAATGAGTCTCTTCATATCTGTCCCTGTCTCTCGACTCTTCTTCAGACCTTCACACTCCTCTGCTCCTCTCTATTTCCTCTCCCTCTCTCGTTCCCCCTTCTCTCTCTCTCTCTCTCTCTCTCTCTCTGTCTCTCTCTTTCTCTCTCTCTCTCTCTCTTTTCTCTCTCTGTCTCTCTCTGTTTCTCTCTATCTCTCTTTTCTCTCTCTCTGTCTCTCTCTCTCTCTCTCTCTCTGTCTCTCTCTCTTCTCTCTCATCTGTGGTAGATGTCTTTTTTTCTTTTTCACAGACATCTCCTCTCCACCTCTGGGTCACAGTGTGTGTGGGTGATAATAGAGGGCCGAGTTTTAGCCCCCCTCCTCCCCTTCCCCCTCTCTCTCTGTCTCTCTGTCTCGCTCTCTCTCTCCTTATAGCTGAGGTCAAGACACTCCACCACTGCAGCCACACTTCAGCTAGCTTTTTTTTTCTCTGTCTTCTTGAGCCTGAAAAATTTCCACTGGGATGCTCCCTTCTCTCTTCCATAATCCTTCAGGGAGAGAGAGAGAGAGAAAAGGCTGAGGACAGAGAAAGAGAGATAGAAGGATCCAAAGAAAAGGACGAGGTTGGGGAGAAAAAGAGACTGGGACAGGGAGCAAAACAATAAATATAGAGATTTACAGATGAAAGAGAATAAAGAGAGAAAAGAGAGAGTGAGAGAGAGAGGGATGAGAAGAAGAGAGACAGCTGGATAGAGAGGGAGAGGAAGAGAGACAGATACAGTATATTTCCAAAAGTTTTCACTCCCCCATCCAAATCTGTGAATTCAGGTGTTCCGGTCACTTCCATGGACACAGGTGTATAAAGCCGAGCCCCTAGGCCTGCAGACTGCTTCTACAGACATTAGTGAAAGAATGGGTCGCTCTCAGGAGCTCAGTGAATTCCAGCGTGGTGCCGTGATCGGACGCCGCCTGTGCAGCAAGTCCAGTCGTGAAATTTCCTCACTACTAAATATTCCACAGTCCACTGTCAGTGCGATTATAACAAAGTGGAAGCGATTGGGAACGACAGCAGCTCAGCCACGAAGTGGTCGGCCACGTAAAATGACAGAGCGGTCAGCGGATGCTGAGGGGCATAGTGCGCAGAGGTGGAATGCTTCTTAAAGCTTCAGCTCCAAGAGATTTTGGACAATTTCATGCTCCCAACTTTGTGGGAACAGTTTGGGGACGGCCCCTTCCTGTTCCAACATGACTGCACAGAGTCCTGACCTCAACCCCATAGAGCACCTTTGGGATGAATTAGAGCGGAGACTGTGAGCAAGGCCTTCTCGTCCAACATCAGTGTCTGACCTCACAAATGCGCTTCTGGAAGAATGTTCAAAAATTCCCAAAAAACACTCCTAACCCTTGTGGAAAGCCTTCCCAGACGAGCTGAAGCTGTTATAGCTGCAAAGGGTGGGCTGACATCATATTCAACCCTATGGATTAAGAACGGGACGTCACTTGAGTTCATATGCGTGTGAAGCCATAGTTTTGGCAATATAGTGTAAAAAAAGAAAGTGTGCAAGTGAAGTGAAATGAAAGAGAAATATGAGAGAGATGAAAATGAAAGGAAGAAAGAGTGAGAGAGAGCAGAGAAGGATTACAATGGAAAATAGACAGATGGATACAGAAAATGAGAGAGAGAGAGAAAAAAGACAGAGCGATCCATAAAAGAAGAGAATGGGGTGAAAAAAAAGAGACAGGGAGACGAAGAGAGAGAAAAGAGAAACAGATATTAAGATGAGAATGAGACAGAAAAACAGAGAGGGAGAGAGAGGGAGTGAAAGAGAGGGGAAAATGTAAGGTGAGAGGAGGAGAGAAGGATGAGACTGGAGAGGAAAAAGAAAAAAATGGAGAGGGAGGGAAGAAAGAGAGTGAAAATGCTAGAAGAGGAGAGACAAAAAAATTAGAGAAAGAGTAAGAGAGAAGAAAAAAGCAAGTCAAGATGAAGAGGAGGGAAAGAGAAAGAGAGGGAGAGAAGAGAGTGAAGAAGGGAGAGAGGAACGAGAAAGACAAAAAGAAAAAGAGAGAGAGAGAGAAGAATGAGAACAGATGAGGAAAAAACAGACACGAAACATTAAAAAGAGAAAGAGAGGTAGAGAGAGTGAGAATGAATGATAGTGATGAAAGAGAATGACAGAGACAGAGAGAGAGAGAGATGAGAATGAGAGATAAAAACAGAAACAGAAGGATAGATCAGGGTGAGAAGCAGAGAAAGAGTATGGGGAGAAAAAAGAGAGAGGATGAGAAGGAGGGAGATACATAGACGAGGTAGAGGTAGAGAGAGATGAATAATGTATCAGTTCCTGAGAGGAATATCTCTCCGCTCGGTAGCTCGCTCTTTTTAAATCGATACGGGCGCCCTGTCATGGGTCACTACCCAGCATGCACCGGGCCGCCGCTGTGCGCACACACTCATTCTCCAGCTGCCGGTTCCCGTGGCGATAAGTCTGTGGTATCTGCGCTCGTCTCTCTGAGAGGACAGGCGCTTTCAATTTTCACTCCAATATCCACCAGACACTGAGAGACGGCAGCGTTATTACAGCGTCCGGAACGAGAGACTGTCTGTCACATCGGCGACACTGCAACACTACACACACACCAGCACAGACATCATCATTAACACAGAGACAACACTGCAACACTACACACACACCAGCACAGACATCATCATTAACACAGAGACAACACTGCAACACTACACACACCAACACAGACATCATCATTAACACAGAGACAACACTGCAACACTACACACACCAGCACAGACATCATCATTAACACAGAGACAACACTGCAACACTACACACACACCAGCACAGACATCATCATTAACACAGAGACAACACTGCAACACTACACACACACCAACACAGACATCATCATTAACACAGAGACAACACTGCAACACTACACACACCAACACAGACATCATCATTAACACAGAGACAACACTGCAACACTTCACACACACCAGCACAGACATCATCATTAACACAGAGACAACACTGCAACACTACACACACACCAGCACAGACATCATCATTAACACAGAGACAACACTGCAACACTACACACACACCAGCACAGACATCATCATTAACACAGAGACAACACTGCAACACTACACACACACCAACACAGACATCATCATTAACACAGAGACAACACTGCAACACTACACACACACCAGCACAGACATCATCATTAACACAGAGACAACACTGCAACACTACACACACCAACACAGACATCATCATTAACACAGAGACAACACTGCAACACTACACACACACACCAACACAGACATCATCATTAACACAGAGACAACACTGCAACACTACACACACACCAGCACAGACATTATCATTAACACAGAGACAACACTGCAAGGCTACACACACACCAGCACAGACATCATCATTAACACAGAGACAACACTGCAACACTACACACACACCAGCACAGACATCATCATTAACACAGAGACAACACTGCAACACTACACACACCAACACAGACATCATCATTAACACAGAGACAACACTGCAACACTACACACACACCAGCACAGACATCATCATTAACACAGAGACAACACTGCAACACTACACACACCAACACAGACATCATCATTAACACAGAGACAACACTGCAACACTACACACACCAACACAGACATCATCATTAACACAGAGACAACACTGCAACACTACACACACCAACACAGACATCATCATTAACACAGAGACAACACTTCAACACTACACACACACCAGCACAGACATCATCATTAACACAGAGACAACACTGCAACACTACACACACACCAGCACAGACATCATCATTAACACAGAGACAACACTGCAACACTACACACACACCAGCACAGACATCATCATTAACACAGAAAAAGCACTGCAACACTACACACACACCAGCACAGACATCATCATTAACACAGAGACAACACTGCAACACTACACACACACCAACACAGACATCATCATTAACACAGAGACAACACTGCAACACTACACACACACCAGCACAGACATCATCATTAACACAGAGACAACACTGCAACACTACACACACCAACACAGACATCATCATTAACACAGAGACAACACTGCAACGCTACACACACACCAGCACAGACATCATCATTAACACAGAGACAACACTGCAACGCTACACACACACCAGCACAGACATCATCATTAACACAGAGACAACACTGCAACACTACACACACACCAGCACAGACATCATCATTAACACAGAGACAACACTGCAACACTACACACACACCAACACAGACATCATCATTAACACAGAGACAACACTGCAACGCTACACACACACCAGCACAGACATCATCATTAACACAGAGACAACACTGCAACGCTACACACACACCAGCACAGACATCATCATTAACACAGAGACAACACTGCAACACTACACACACACCAGCACAGACATCATCATTAACACAGAGACAACACTGCAACACTACACACACACCAACACAGACATCATCATTAACACAGAGACAACACTGCAACGCTACACACACACCAGCACAGACATCATCATTAACACAGAGACAACACTGCAAGGCTACACACACACCAGCACAGACATCATCATTAACACAGAGACAACACTGCAACGCTACACACACACCAGCACAGACATCATCATTAACACAGAGACAACACTGCAACACTACACACACACCAGCACAGACATCATCATTAACACAGAGACAACACTGCAACACTACACACACAACAACACATGCACACAATCATAATTAACTGCAGGACAGTACACAAAACACAATTATTATAATTCACACCAGGACAGATGACAACATCACAACACTACATACACACTAACACAGTCATCATATTTAACACCAGGACATTTATCACCAGTTTACATCATTACACAATTTGAAATTTCAGTTGAGTTCCCTTTTACATCAGATTGTCCTGGTGGAGCTGAGCGTGTTTAACACATAATTAACCTGCTGTATGAAACCTGAGCGTTGAGCAGACTGCTGGACAAACATCTGCACTTTCTCTACCTAAACACACGCACACACACACACACACACACACACACACACACACACACACACACAACACACACAGCTCTAATTACCTGCCTGCAGGCCCTGAGGAGCCCACGGCCTTCTGGGTATTTTTCTACTTCACACAACACCTCTGTGTTCCTGTCAACACACCAGAGTCGCAAATGCTCATTTCACTCTCTCTCTCCATCTCCCTCTCTCCACCGCCCCCCCACCCCTCTCTCTGTCTGTGTTCTCTATCTCTCTCTCTTTCCTCTTCAGTTGAGAAGGTGTTACATTATCACCTGCAGGTGCAAACAGGTGAAGAATCACCTTCTTTCTCTCCTCTCGCTTCTCAGCTCTGATCCTCTTCTCTTTTCATACTCTCCATCTCACTCTCTCTCTCTCTCTCTCTCTCTCTCTCTCTCTCTCTCTCTCTCTCTCTATCTCTCTCTCTCTCTCTCCGTCTCTCTATCTCTCTCTCTCTCCGTCTCTCTCTCTCTCTCTCTGTCTCTCACTCTCCCTCTCTGTCTCTCACTCTCTGTCTCTCTGTCTCTTTCTCTGTCTCTGCTTCTCTACTTTCCTGTGTATTTTCAAATAAACTTCAACTCAGGTTGACTAGATTTCCAAAAGTTCTCAGTCACTCATCAAAATCATTGAATTCAGGTGTTCCAGTCACTTCTATGGCCACAGGTGTATAAAGCCGAGCCCCTAGGCCTGCAGACTGCTTCTACAGACATTAGTGAAAGAATGGGTCGCTCTCAGGAGCTCAGTGAATTCCAGCGTGGTACCGTGATCGGACGCCACCTGTGCAGCAAGTCCAGTCGTGAACTTTCTTCACTACTAAATATTCCACAGTCAACTGTCAGTGGGATTATAACAAAGTGGAAGCGATTGGGAATGACAGCAGCTCAGCCACGAAGTGGTCGGCCACGTAAAATGACAGAGCGGTCAGCGGATGCTGAGGGGCATAGTGCGCAGAGGTCACCAACTTTCTGCAGAGTCAATCACTACAGACCTCCAAACTTCATGTGGCCTTCAGATCAGCTCAAGAACAGCATAGAGAGCTTCATCGAATGGGTTTCCATGGCTGAGCAGCTGCATCCAAGCCTTACATCACCAAACGCAGTGCATAGCGTGGAATGCAGTGGTGTAAAGTTTGGTGGAGGGGGGATCATGTGTAAAGCAGTGGAGACGTGTTCTCTGGAGTGACCAATCACGCTTCTCCATCTGGGAATCTGACTGCACACCAGTGCACAAAGCAGGTCCATAAAGACGTAGATGAGCCAGTTTGGTGTGGAAGAACTTGACTGGCCTGCACAGAGTCCTGACCTCAACCCCATAGAGCACCTTTGGGATGAATTAGAGTGGAGACTGTGAGCCAGGCCTTCTCGTCCAACATCAGTGTCTGACCTCACAAATGAGCTTCTGGAAGAACGGTCAGAAATTCCCATAAACACTCCTAACCCTTCCCAGCCTTCCCAGAAGAGTAAAAGCTGTTATAGCTGCAAAGGCTCCACCTCCTTGTTTCTACGCTCTCTGTCCACTTTATCAGCTCCACTTACTGTATAGCTGCACTCTGTAGTTCTACAGTTACAGACTGTAGTCCATCTGTTTCTCTGATACTCTGTTACCCTGTTCTTCAGTGGTCAGGACCCCCATGGACCCTCACAGAGTAGGTACTATTTGGGTGGTGGATCATTCTCAGCACTGCAGTAACACTAACGTTGTGGTGTGTTAGTGTGTGTTGTGCTGGTCTGAGTAGATCAGATAAAGCAGTGCTGCTGGAGTTTTTAAACACTGTGTCCACTCACTGTCCACTCTATTAGACTCTCCTACTTTGTTGGTCCACCTTGTAGATGTAAAGTCAGAGACGACAGCTCATCTGCTGCCGCACAGTTTGTGTTGGTCATCCTCTAGTCCTTCATCCGTGGTCACAGGACGCTGTCGGCTGGATGTTTTTGGTTCTCAGTCCAGCAGCGACACGGAGGTGTTTAAAAACTCCAGCAGCACTGCTGTGTCTGATCCACTCAGACCAGCACAACACACACTAACACACCACCACCACGTCAGTGTTACTGCAGTGCTGAGAATGATCCACCACCCAAATAGTACTTGCTCTGTGAGGGTCCATGGGGGTCCTGACCACTGAAGAACAGGGTAGCAGAGTATGCAGGCAAACTTCTGCTTCTATGTGATATGTGGAGTTGATACAATGGACAATGAGCGTAGAAACAATGCGGCAGGTGTACTTAGTGAAGTGGACGCTTGGTGGCCTGGAAACAGCACCTATGTATATGCACTCTGTAGGTGCTGTGTTGTGCTGATTAATGTGGAGACAACACAGGAATGTAAGTGAGGGTTTAGTTGGAGAGCCCTCCAATATCTAAAGAACCGAAGCGGCAGACAGGCTGAGGCGTGCGAGCAAAACACTTCATTACAGCGCAAACCTGCTTCGCTAGGCTCACTCGGTGGGTTTATGGACGCCTGGTGCCTTGACCCAGCTCAGGTGATCTTTTTCTTTACTGAGTTGCGTAACTTCAGGCAAGTCCAAAACTTTGTTTCAGGAGGCTGTTCGGTTCATCTCAACAACAAATGAGATATTACAGAGCCTTTTTCCCCCCAACCTTCAGGGAACTGTAGGATACATCAGCTTATGCAAGAGTACATACAGGAGAAAAAAGAGAAAGGAACAAATAAATGTACAGAGTGGAACGGGGGAAATGTATATAATAATTGGCCTGGACGTCGGATGGCATACAGAATGTAGGAGCTGCTGAAGCTTTTAGATGTCCACATCATTAGGGGCTGTAATAGGACCACAGCTGTACACTGAAGGCTTTCAGACGCAGACGTATTGAAATGTACGAGAAGCCGTCTTTTGATTTTGGTACAGAACGCCAGACTGTGTTATTTCTCTGGCGGGGTTATGATGAGTACGGTCAGCCCAACACATTGTTCCAGCAGGCTTTACTGTGAGTTCAGAGACCTCCGCCACAGAATGGTAGATGATAATTATAATTACAACAGAAATAATAATCCCACTGAGGCGGAGAAAACATCAACTTTGTGTCCCTTAAAAGCGAGGTGGCCAAGCTGTGAGAGCAACTTTTGTGAGAAAGCGAGGAAATTGGCCTTTTTTTGACCATTTTCTTTCTTTTTAAAATAAAAAGTATGCTTATGTACAAATTAGGGCTGTCAAACAAAATAACTAGAACGGGAAAGTTAGTGAACAGGCTTCAAGTTCACTAGACAAAGCCGTTGCTTTGTTATCCCAGGTGGTCGCTAGTGTGTTGCTAGGCAGTTGTTATGATTTCCCAGGCAGTTGCTAAGATGTTGCACTATCATTGCCATGGTGGTTGCTAATGTGTTGATAGCCCACTGCTATGGAGTCCCAGATGGTTGCTACCGTGTTGCTAGGCGGATGCTGTGATTTCATAGGCAGTTGGTACAATGTTTGGGGTTTTCAAGCAATCATCGTTAATAGCTGATTCATTTTTCCATAAAAATTAATGGGATGCAAAATTTGTGCACCCAGCTTGTATCATGATGCTACAAGTCCATCATCAAAATCCTATAAACCATGTGGGGAACTATAGCAACCACCGGGAAAACCATAACAACCACCTAGCAACACCCTAGCAACCACCTGGGAAACCATAGCATCCACTTATCGACACCTTTGCAACCTCGTGAAATACCATAGTGATCATTCGGCAACACCCTAGCAACCAGCTAGCAACTATTGAAACTGCTGATTATTATTATTATTATTATTATTATTATAAATTTATTGTCATTCCAACAAAGTTAATAATTTGCCTTGGTGTGTTCATTTACAGCCAATAAGACACATAAACAGACACCAAGTGAATATAAGAAAAGCAAACATATTGCAAAATTTGATGAACTTTTTCAGGAATGTACTAATTAAGTGACAGGAACTTTTTGATTTGATGGACCAGGGTCTTCTCCCTGAAGGAAGAAGTATTAAGAGGACGTCAGTGTGTGTTTTGGTGTTTCCGATTATTTTGAATTCAGATCTCGTATAGGGCAGAAAAGATCTTTGAGGGGTTGAACACACAATCCTTTCCAGCTTACAGAGCACCAGCAGTTCTGTACAGCACCAAAACCTCTGGTTACTTCTTCACCAATCGCTTTTTACTACAAGCGTGGTTGGTTAGTGTAGTGGGTAACACCTCTGCCTCTTGCACTGTAGACTGGGGTTCAGTCCCCACCTGGGTAAACACCCTACACTATACCAATAAGAGTCCTTGGGCAAGACTCCTAACACTGCCTTGGCCTCCCTGTGTAAAATGATCAAATTGTAAGTCGCTCTGGATAAGAGCGTCAGCCAAATGCCGTAAATGTAATGTAAAATGAAAAGATCTAAGCCCCTCAGGAGCATCTTAGTGCTTCTTAACTGGTAGACAGAGTGATCAGTGTGATACTCTCCCATTAAAGAAGAGTCTTAGAAGGAAGCCCAGTCTAGTTAAACTTTCTTGAATTTACAAAACAACTCTTTGACCGTCTGTTCCAAGAGCTCCTCAATCAGTGTCCAAACAAAATGACAGTCGCAAAAATCCTGCAAGCGCTTCAGATCTGCCTGATCCAGCCCGCTGTGGCTGCGGTGAGGGGGCTGTTGGGCTGGGAGAGGAGCCATGTTGGCTGTGCCAGAGCAGAAGGACGTGCAGCTTTCAGTGTGATTTTCTCCTGCTGTTCAGAGTGACAGGTCTTCTCCACGGTCCACAATGCCAGACACTAAGCAGCCAAGCATTTCCCCCACCTTCCCTTCACACACTCACTTCAGCTGATAGGATAAATTATAGTGCCTTACACATGCCTTTCAGCAGACCCCCCCCTTATGGATGTAGTGTTGCTCAGGTGGGTCACGTGGGCATCCGGCCTGGGAAGCCGTGTAGTCAGAGGTGGACGAAAAACACAATCCATGTACTGGAGTTAAAGTAGAGACACCCAAGGTAAATATTCCTCCAGTAAAAGTAGAAGTTCCTCCCTTTAGACCTCCACTGGAGTAAAAGTACTAAAGTATTTCCCTTCAAATGTACTTAAGTATAAAGTAAAAGTACTAAAAGAGGAATTCTGGCTCTGATGTCCTGTTATCATTTTTATAACCAGACTGGCTTCATGAACTCATTTCAGGTGAAAGTCCTCCAGCGTCTCTCTTGGTAAACCAGTCTTTTAATAGAACGTTAATAGAAGCTCTAAACAAAGTGACCGCTGGGCCCTGATTGGTGCTCTGGCTTTGCGCTTCTTTCGTTTTGACATGTGACGTTTTTATACACACAGAAACCAAAAGGAACGACAGATTTCTCAAAATGTAGGAGGAAAAAGTCGGATATTAGACTCTGAAATGTAGTGGAGTGAAAGGAAAAATGGAAAAACTTAAGTAAAGTACAGATACGTGAAAAAACGACTTAAGTAAATCAAATCGTATTTATTGTTACATCACATTTACACAGGTGGAGAGTGAGTGGAAATCTTTTAGCAGTTGGCTGCATATCTGACAGATCTCAAATGAAAACGCTTATAGAGAAAAGAAAATACAACCTTCGCTTTGGATTTGGCTTTTCTTCATGAAATGCAGAATTCGTGTCAAAACTAAGACCAAACTGCAACGTTTACGTTCTTATTTCTTTTTCATAGCAATTGGCTGCAAAATTAAAAATGGATAAATCAACAGCAAAGTGACAGTTTGTGGTTCAGTTTTTGGCGCGGATGCGCTTTAAGTGTCAGAATGAAAAGGCAAAAGCAAACGAACATCAGCGCCACCTGCTGGAGATTTACCGTACATTTCCGACTTTTCATTTTCGTTTTCAAACTGACCAACATGCAAATATGTTAATTAACACTAGGCGGGGCTATGGGGTACATTTTAGGACCTCAGAGTCAGAACAGCATTCCTCAAGCTAAACTAATTCGAGTCTTGAGAAAAACATCATCATGTCTCAGATCTGCTGAAACATCAGACCAACACCGTCAGACCAAACGGCTTCAGTAGAAACTGTGTAAATGTTATACTGGCATCTATATCGAGATATATGAGAGTTTTCTAAGTTATACGAACCAGTCTACGCTCAACCAGGCTTGCGTTTCGCCTGATACCTTTTCTCTGAGGCCATTTGGCCTGATGGCGTTTGGTCATAGCCCTACCTAGGGCTAATTAACATATATTTGCATGTTGGTCAGTTTGAAAACGAAAAGTCGGAAATGTACGGTAAATCTCCAGCAGGTGGCGCTGATGTTCGTTTGCTTTTGCCTTTTCATTCTGACACCTAAAGCGCATCCGCGCCGAAAAAATGAACCACAAACTGTCACTTTGCTGTTGATTTATCCATTTTTAATTTTGTTAGCTATGCAGCCAATTGCTATGAAAAAGAAATGAGAACGTAAACGTTTTGACACGAATTCTGCATTTCATGAAGAAAAGCCAAATCCAAAGCGAAGCTCGGATTTTCTTTTCTCTATAAGCGTTTTCATTTTAGACTTGGCTGAGAAATTCCAGAATGACGACTAAAATGAAACGACAAATCGCTGTTTTCAGATGTATTTTTATTTTTGACACGAACGACTCATGTGAAAAGTTGCAAACGTAGGTATTTCGTTTCGTTTTCAGTTTTGGCAGGATTTTTGCGCAGCTGCTTGGAAAAAGAAAAGGCAAAAATTGGTTTGCACTTTATTTCATTGTTTTAAATGTCATGTCTTTCTTGGCTGGATTTGCCTCCCATAGTCTCATAGCTTCGGTCTGTTGTTGCAGAGTCAGCTGGGCTGGGATGCTTCAAAGCTGTGGCGTAAAGTGGCTGGATTGGAAAGTCTCATAGCTACAGTGTAGCACTGCCTCAGTGAGCCAGCCAGGGAAGCTTCAGTGTAGCATCGCTCAGGCGATAGATTTGAGTCTGAACTTTTTTCTGCTTATTTTAATGTCAAAAAAATGATGGAAACCTGATCAAAGTATAACCGATATCGGTAACAGGGTGCTGTTCGTAAGGCAACATAACACCTGCATAAGCTTGTCATGACAGCTGACAAAACCCTACATAACTGCTTATAAATGCATTTTCCAATTTTGATCAAAGTCAGCAAAAAGTAGCCTTTATGACAGAAGACGCCCCTTGTAATAAGCATTTATAAACAGTTATGGAGGCTTATGTCAGTTGTAATGACAAGCTTATGTAGGTGTCGTGTAGCCTTATGAACAGCACCCTACTTTTTTTAAATCAGTTCATCATAATATAATATCTCCTTTTCTACCTACATCCATGGGCTAACATCTCAAATCTAGATTTTCACACAGCTCTGTTTATTTATGTGAAAGGAACACAATGAACAT
>NC_051212.1:4734965-4739965 GCF_015220715.1 Pygocentrus nattereri
TGAAACGGTCACTACCAAAACATTCACTACCGAAACAGTCACTACCAAAACATTCACTCCCGAAATGGTCACTACTGAAACGGTCACTATCAAAACCTTCACTGCTGAAACAGTCCCTACCAAAAGATTCACTACCGAAACATTCACTACCAAAACGGTCACTACCGAAACATTAACTACCAAAACGGTCACTACTGAAACATTCACTACCAAAACATTCACTAACGAAACGGTCACTACCAAAACATTCACTACCGAAACAGTCACTACCAAAACATTCACTCCCGAAATGGTCACTACTGAAACGGTCACTATCAAAACCTTCACTGCTGAAACGGTCCCTACCAAAAGATTCACTACCGAAACATTCACTACCAAAACGGTCACTACCGAAACATTCACTACCAAAACAGTCACTACCAAAACATTCACTACCGAAACGGTCACTACCGAAACATTCACTACTGAAACGTTCACTATCAAAACATTCACTGCTGAAACGGTCACTATCAAAACATTCACTACTGAAACGGTCACTACCGAAACGGTCAGTAGCGAAACGGTCACTACCAAAACATTCACTACCGAAACGGTCACTACCGAAACATTCACTACTGAAACGGTCACTATCAAAACATTCACTGCTGAAACGGTCACTATCAAAACATTCACTACTGAAACGGTCACTACCGAAACGGTCACTACTGAAACAGTCACTACCAAAACATTCACTAGCGAAACGGTCACTGCTGAAATGGTCACTAGCGAAACAGTCACTGCTGAAACGGTCACTACCAAAACATTCACTACCGAAACAGTCACTACCAAAACATTCACTCCCGAAATGGTCACTACTGAAACGGTCACTATCAAAACCTTCACTGCTGAAACGGTCCCTACCAAAAGATTCACTACCGAAACATTCACTACCAAAACGGTCACTACCGAAACATTCACTACCAAAACGGTCACTACTGAAACATTCACTACCAAAACATTCACTAACGAAACGGTCACTACCAAAACATTCACTACTGAAACGGTCACTACCAAAACATTAACTACCAAAACAGTCACTACCAAAACATTAACTACCAAAACATTAACTACCAAAACATTCACCAACGAAACGGTCACTACCAAAACAGTCACTACCAAAACAAACAGTCACTACCAAAACAAACAGTCACTACTGAAACAAACAGTCACTACTGAAACAGTTTCTGTTATATTATCTTTTAACTGTGTCAATATCTTATATGATTCCAAATTAATACTTACAGTTGAACTGCATGAAAAGTGCAAAATACATGAAAATGATTTGTTTTATTATTATTATTATTATTATTATTATTGCTATGATTAATATGAATATGTGGTATGATTGTTTTGGTAGCAACAAAATTGAATGATTGTTTATTTTAACAAAAATAAACATAATTAATGTTCGGGGTGACTGAAAGCAGAGGATTCTAGTTGGTCCGAGTCACTTTGAGGCCCTAATTAAGTATTTGGCTCTAAATGTGAACCGGTTTGCTAGAATGATGCCCAAATCGTCACTGTCCAGTGAAAACCATGTATCTCCATTTTTGCAGATCTGTTTGTTTTCTGCCTCTTTCCAACGCTACAGCCGTCCTTTACGTTGTGTAAACATGTCATAATGAATGACAGTAGAAATGCTCTAAAATCACTTGGAACGAACCCTCTTTACACTGACTCACATTGAAAGGTAGGAGTGTTTTGCCTCCTCTTGTGAAGTTAATGTTTTGGAGATACTCGTCTTTCATTGGACAGTGACGATATATTGAAGCTTTTCTGTTGAATTTGCATTTTTTCTGCTTTGTTTAGTCTGTAAAATGAATCTCAGCCGTTTTGAGTGGGGGTGAAGTCAGTGGACGGTGGTCTCTGACTTGTGTGCGGTGCTGTAGAGTGCAGCCGAGCTTTTGGAAGGCAGCTCGTGCTAATTGGGCCTCCTGGAGGAGATCAGGCGGAGTGGGTAATTTGCTTCTACAGTGACAGGTAGAGCTTTCACTGTCGGCGTGTGCTCAGTGGGGGGAGTGTGTGTGTGTGTGTGTGTGTGTGTGTGTGTGTGAGTGTGTGTGCACATGCATGAAGAATGTGCAGGAATGTGTATTAGTTCTAATTGTGCGGCTGCGTGAGCGAGCCCTCCGGTGAGGGTCTCCTCTTGGCTTGCTGCCCATGCGTCGTGGCACGCTGCCAGCTGTTTTTATCACACTCGGTGTAATGCACTGCGCCCGCGTATCTCCGGCTTAATCCCATCATAAGATTATAATTCGTTTAATTCTGCTCTTTTATGTGGCTCCGCCTGATTGGACACAGGTAGCTCATGAGCAGTCTCGCCGCGAGGGAGCGGAGAGAGAGGGACGAAGGGATGAAAGAGAGCGAGAGAAGAGAGATAATCACTGCAGACGCTCCACTGATTGTCACTCAGATAGCTGCAGTGAATAGCAGGGCTGATACTGAATAGCACAGTGATTCTGACTCATGTAGCTTCAGCGGGGGAGCCGACCTGAAGGGCAGCATCACTGAAAACTCTCATTTCCACTGGGTTTTTAATTAGAGCTGGACGTGAATAAAAAACACGGTGCAATCGTTCTTCAGATTGACGGACAATGTGAATCCCATGGTTCTATATAGAACCAAAAAGGACGTTTCTATTGTGGCATCGTACACTCTTAAAAAACATGGGTTCCTTAGTAAAGAAAACGCTGCTATACAGAACCATGGACACTCGAAGAACCGTTTGCATGATTAAAGGGTTCCTTGTCTCATTAAAGCGTTCATCAGACTGATGGAGAATGCACTGTAGACGGTTCTATATAGAGCCTTTTTATAGCACCCAGAAGGGTTCTATTGTTACAAGTTTAACATCACAACAATAGAAGATTCCTTCTGGGTGCTATGTAGAACCACTTTAAACAAGCATCTATATAGAACCATATATAACCAGCCAGTGGTTAAATTAAGCTTTACATACTTCACTTAGAGCCCCCCACAAGCATCTAAGTCGTATGAGTTAGATCAATTATATCACTATTCTAACAACAATCTCAAGAAATCTTAGATATCTCAACTACATTTAAGATCATTTTCCTCGTTGATGTCTCTATTTGGCTGTGTGCTCCTCAGTCCGTACAGTCAGCAGCCACATCATGATTATGCAGTGGCGTCTCTGGCACTGAAAGCCTGGTGGGGCACAATAAACTGTCGGGGCAAGAGCGTCTCGTCAGTGAACCTACACACAGTGAACCCACCCCGCCAATGAAATCACACGTTCACAAGTTAACGTAACGGTGCAGGACTCAGTGGACGTGGAGACGTGGAGGAATGTGTTTGAAGCCTGGACATACAGCATCGCGTTACAAATACAAAGTTATCTAGCAGTAAACGATCACCGCGCTCTGCAAATACATGCCCAAAGATATCAGAGCAGGGAAACATGGTTGGGTTAGTGTAGTGGGTAACACCTCTGCCTTCTACACTGTAGACTGGGGTTCAGTCCGCCACCTGGGTAAACACCCTACACTATACCAATAAGCGTCCTTGGGCAAGACTCCCAACACCATCTTGGCTTACTACACTGTAGACTAGGGTTCAATCCCCTGCTTGGGTAAGCACCCTACACTATACCAATAAGAGTCCTTGGGCAAGACTCCTAACACCACCTTGGCCTACTACACTGTAGACTGGGGTTCAGTCCCCACCTGGGTAAACGCCCTACACTATACCAATAAGCGTCCTTGGGCAAGACTCCCAACACCATCTTGGCCTACCTGTGTAAAATGATCTGGATAAGAGCGTCAGCCAAATGCCGTAAATGTAAATGTAACATGCTTTCCAGGCATTAGGAATAACAGGGCTTGTAATAATGCAGGATGACTCACTGGTGCCAGTCACTGCTCGCAAAGAAAAGATGAATTATGATCTTTCATCTGGGCAAACTCGTTAAACACAAGTCTGACGACCCATGAATGAATTCAAGTGGTAGCAGAGCAAGGGCAGGCAAGGAAAGCAGAGGAGTGTTTTAGCTACGCTCGCAGTCAGCCACGTTTTTCTCTTGAACTTCTCTGGACTGAAGGAGCCGTTTTTGTCCTTTGAAGACTGAATGATGTTGAAATCCTCTGGCGGGTCTGTCCCAAACGGTTAATCTCTACATTCTGCTCTAATGTGTGGTACCAAATTGAACTACATTTCCAACTCGACTCATTCTATTGCCTTGCTATTAGGAGCGGCTACCCCAACTGATAAGGGCTGGCTGCATAGCAGCATCCATACCGTAGTCGACACCTAATATCTGGATGTATTTAAATGTGGTCGTGCCCCACGGCTGCTTACTGAAAGTGTGTTGAACATGCGCAGCATCACTTGGTTAGACAAACGCTGACAGGCCGGCTCCGCACTGACCAAACAAAGGCCACTGGTATTTCCACAACAGGTACAGAGAGATCACTGGAATGTATCAGACAGTGGAGGGATACATGCCAGGGTGTTGTGAGGGAAAATAGTCCCTAAAGAAAACGTATTATTTCAGATTTTCTCACTGTCGAAATTCCATATAAACTCAGAAGACTTGTGTGGGTTCTCTGGTGGTTCTGGGTAGTAAATAAAGCGTCTGTATTTGTGTTGTAGTCATGACGACCCCTGGTACCCATCACCTCCGCTGTAAAGACATCTGAACCATTTCACACCAACCCCCTCGGAATGACAGCTCATGTTTTAAGCTCTGAATGCTGCAGGAAATTTGATAAATCGGTGGAGTTCCCCTTTAAGTAAACAGTGTGAGTAATGTGTTTGGACTGCACTGTAGCAGGTCCTGCATATTGCTCTGAGCTGAGTTCAGCTGAGCTGGAATGAACTGCAGAGGAAAGGATGAGAGAAAGACGGGTGGAGTGCCAGCTTCTTAAACGAGTGTGAAAGACTGGCACTGTCCTCGTCACACACACACACACACACACACACACACACACACACACACACAC
>NC_051212.1:4744965-4754965 GCF_015220715.1 Pygocentrus nattereri
TATCTTTCTTAGTTCTCTCCGACGAGAGAAAGCCAGTCTGATATTTACCTTTGTCCAGCCTCTTGCTCGGTCACTGTCTCTTTTTCTCTTCCTCCGTCAACATCTTTTTCATTCACTTCAGCGTCTGCTAAGATGTCCATGCTGTGAATATCGAGCTGCTTCTTATATCTAGACTCTTAAAAAGGGTGATACTTCAAGGGTTCTTTAGTAAATAAAATTGTTCTATACAGAACCATGACACACAAAGAACTCTTTGCATGATTGAAGGGTTCTTTGCATCGTGAAAGGTTCTTATATAGAACCATCTACAACACATTCTCCATTATGTGGTGCCGTAAAGCGTTACACAGTTCATCTTGTGCTGCTCCTCCAAAGTTACATAGTGCTATAGCAGATGCTCCAGCCTGTATTGGCAATGAAAGCAGCAATTAAAAAAAAAAAAAAAACTTAAATATGGTCCCCTCCGAACTCTGCTTCCAAACACGTATGATCGGAAAGCTGAGACTCTAAGCTTTCCAAAGACATGCCCACCAAGGCTGTAGACAAATCTGGCACAGAGTTATGGAGATGCGCATCCAAGGAGGTGGGATGTAAACAGGAAACTTGCCTCAGAGAAGCTCATTCGCTGTATAGTGAACAGTCAAGTCAAGTCAAGTCAAGTTTATTTGTATCGTGCTTTTTACAACAATTTTGTCACAAAGCAGCTTTACAGAAGTTTGAAAACACACAGTTACATCATAGATCCCCCAGTGAGCGAGCCAGAGGCCACGGTGGCAAGGAAAAACTGCCTCAGTCTGGAGGAAGAAACCTGGGGAGGAACCAAGACTCAGAAGGGGAGACCCGTCCTCCTCTGGTCAGACAGTGTTTACAGTTTAATAAGCTGAATACCAAATAGAAACTAAGAGGATCTCTGTTTGGAGACTTGATGGTAAAGCTTCAGAAACTGCACTGGTAGAGGCAGCCTCTGACTGAGGCGGTCTCTGACTGAGGCCATTTCTGACTGAGGCAGTCTCTGACTGAGGCGTTCTTTGACTGAGGCGGTCTCTGACTGAGGCGGTCTCTGACTGAGGCCGTTTCTGACTGAGGCAGTCTCTGACTGAGGCGTTCTTTGACTGAGGTGGTCTCTGACTGAGGCGGTCTCTGACTGAGGTTGTCTTTGACCGAGGTGTTCTCTGACTGAGGCAGTCTCTGACTGAGGCGTTCTTTGACTGAGGCGGTCTCTGACTGAGGCGGTCTCTGACTGAGGTTGTCTCTGACTGAGGCGTTCTCTGACTGAGGCCATCTCTGACTGAGGCAGTCTCTGACTGAGGTGGTCTCTGACTGAGGTGGTCTCTGACTGAGGCGGTCTCTGACTGGGGCGTTCTTTGACTGAGGCGGTCTCTGACTGAGGCGGTCTCTGACTGAGGCTGTCTTTGACCGAGGTGTTCTCTGACTGAGGCGTTCTCTGACTGAGGCCATCTCTGACTGAGGCAGTCTCTGACTGAGGTGGTCTCTGAGGCGTTCTCTGACTGAGGCAGTATCTGACTGAGGCAGTATCTGACTGAGGCGGTCTCTGACTGAGGCAGTCTCTGACTGAGGTGGTCTCTGAGGCGTTCTCTGACTGAGGCGGTCTCTGACTGAGGCAGTCTCTGACTGAGGCAGTTTCTGACTGAGTCTTTATGAAAAGTGGGAGTGAGCTGAAACGGTCCCATCCTGTCTCAATGCTGGTACATCTGGATGGCACAGTGATGTAACTGAGGGGGTTGCAGTGATGAACAGGCACAAATGAACAGGAGAGCAGGTTGGTGATGGAGCATAGAGAAGTACATGCCATTAGTTGGTCAAAGAAGGCAAAGAAATTATACGATGATACATTATAACATGTTACCATGACATACAGAACAAATACATACATTTTATGCAGTGGAAATTAATAATTTACATGTAGGACAGACTGGGAGACAGACTGGAGACCCCAAGAGGCCCCAAGAGGCCACTTGGAGAAGTCAGAAAGGACCACTTGGGCTACGTTTACTCAGCAGGTAAAAGTGGCCCAAGTCTGATCTTTTTCCTCATATGTGTGTCTGTGTGTCAGTGTGAACAGATACACACACTGAATCAGACATTTTCAATTCCGATTTGAGACGCTTTCATATGTGGCACTGAAATCCGATCCGTATCTGGATCTGCGGCGATGCGACTCAGTCTGAACAGCCAGATCGGAATTCGTGCGACTTTTACGTCAGTCCAACTCGACATTCGCCATCATTTCACGCTGCAGAGACTCAAATACTTAGGCTGATGTTTCTGTGCCATAAAAACAAGAGACTCATCGCAGCCGCTTGAATCGCAGCCGGTTTGAAGAGGTTTTCAACGAGCTGGCCGGAGGATCCCGAGGCTGCAGCATCAGAGAACAGTTTAAAGAACCAGAGGACACGAGCCACAGAAGTGGCCACGGCCGAATGACGTGCCTTCTGTGAACTTGAACCCAGTGTGGATGGTGAGCTCAGCTGTCAACCACTGGAACTTCATCGCTCCTGTGATGCTGGCGAAGTCGAAACCGGGAGCGACTTGGGTTCAGTAGTCTGTTTACCTCTGGACGAGTTTGGGAGCGTGATCTGATCAAACTAGGGTCCTTTAGTTGGAGTTAGCTTGAATAACTTAATCAGCGAGGAATCAACTCCAGATTTTTCATTGTGAAAGCGACAAAAAAGCAGAAAGTGTTGGGGGACATGAACTCTTTCATTTGTAGTCATTGGAAATTTGTAGCCCTTGGAAATTGTCCAATGGAATTTGGGAAATTGGCTGTATTTTATTGTTTGTATCATATATTGACCATTAGAAATTAATTTAGTTAATTAATTTAGTTTAATTAATTAATTTAATTCCATTAGAGATTCATTTCAATATCTTTAAATGTTTTCAATTATAATTTTGAAGGCTTTTCAGTAACATTACAGCTTGAGATTCCTTCTTGTTTATGTACTGCTTGAGTAAAAAGCCTCAAGGTTTGTGTAATTTTGGGTGGAAAATGGGAAAAGGCTGGAGTGTTAAGGGGTTAACGAAGGAAAATAACAGTAAGTGTTGCTGCTTTAAACTGCGTTAAACACACGTCACGTTTCGTACCTGTATGGGGCAGCTGTAGAATCGGGCTGGAAAACTGGACCCATTCATTTTCTGTAGAACAGCTCTTTGAATTCTGCATTTCGTGTTGCTGATTGTGCATGAAAAATGAACGAGGTGCATCATCCATCTCTCTCTCTCTCTCTCTCTCTCTCTCTCTCTCTCTCTCTCTCTCTCTCTCGGAGTGATAGATAAGGGCACGTACAGGTTTCATACGTGCGGGCGGAGTGTCTGTCAGAGCGGCTGTGGTAAAGTAGGACTGATTGCTCTCTGACGGTTCTGGTGGTCCTCCCCTCCGCTTTAAACACGCTTTAAACACTTCCACTGGTGGTGGTACATGGAGAGAGACTGAGCGAGAGTGGGCGGCCAAGACTGAGACGAGATATTAAAAGAACTGTCCTGAAAATGTAGCTTTTTTTCAGCCCATAATACCAGTCGTTTCTTTTCTTTCCTTTTCTTTTCTTTTTTTTCCTTTTCTTTTCTTTTTAAGTTCAGCAAGAAGTCATATTTGTACCGTTTTCTTCCTAATGATAGGTGTTTCAAATAAAGTGGCCAGTTAGTGGAAGCATAGGTGAGTGTTTCTAACAAAGTGGCCAGTTACTGGAAGTTTAAGGTGGGTGTTGCCAATAAAGTGGCCAGTTACTGGAAGTATAAGGTGGGTGTTGCCAATAAAGTGGCCAGTTAGTGGAAGTATAAGGTGGGTGTTGCCAATAAAGTGGCCAGTTACTGGAAGTATAAGGTGGGTGTTGCCAATAAAGTGGCCAGTTAGTGGAAGTATAAGCTGGGTGTTGCCAATAAAGTGGCCAGTTACTGGAAGTATAAGGTGGGTGTTGCCAATAAAGTGGCCAGTTAGTGGAAGTATAAGGTGGGTGTTGCCAATAAAGTGGCCAGTTAGTGGAAGTATAAGGTGGGTGTTGCCAATAAAGTGGCCAGTTAGTGGAAGTATAAGGTGGGTGTTGCCAATAAAGTGGCCAGTTACTGGAAGTATAAGCTGGGTGTTGCCAATAAAGTGGCCAGTTACTGGAAGTATAAGGTGGGTGTTGCCAATAAAGTGGCCAGTTAGTGGAAGTATAAGGTGGGTGTTGCCAATAAAGTGGCCAGTTACTGGAAGTATAAGGTGGGTGTTGCCAATAAAGTGGCCAGTTAGTGGAAGTATAAGGTGGGTGTTACCAATAAAGTGGCCAGTTAGTGGAAGTTTAAGGTGGGTGTTGCCAATAAAGTGGCCAGTTAGTGGAAGTTTAAGGTGGGTGTTGCCAATAAAGTGGCCAGTTAGTGGAAGTTTAAGGTGGGTGTTGCCAATAAAGTGGCCAGTTACTGGAAGTATAAGGTGGGTGTTGCCAATAAAGTGGCCAGTTAGTGGAAGTTTAAGGTGGGTGTTGCCAATAAAGTGGCCAGTTAGTGGAAGTTTAAGGTGGGTGTTGCCAATAAAGTGGTAACCGTATAACAGAAATGATGACTGGTGTTTATTTGTCCTGCCAGACTGTGAAATACACCCTGAGTGATGTGGTGAGTTACTCATTCGCACAAAATCCTTTTCATTTCAGAAAACACCAAAGAGCGAACCGCCTCGCTCCGCTCTACAGCTCTGCTTATTTATGTATAAAGCTAAACGCTATGCCTCACACGTCCTCTGTGACTTTTATCATCTAGTGCGTTTTGTTTACTTGTTTTCTTTGTCATTGTCGGTCTCGACACTCCATTCGAAAGAAAAAAACAAAGCCACCATTTCAGAAGCTCTTCAGACATCTTGACTTTTTCAGGACAGGCCCAGAGTTAAGAGGAGAGAGAGAGCGAGAGAGCGAGAGAGAGAGAGAGAGAGAGAGAGAGAGAGAGAGAGAGAGAGAGAGAGAGAGAGAGAGAGAGAGAGAGAGGGAGCACTTACTCCTGATGAACCGAGTCAGGCCTCAGACTCAACAGCCAAATCGAGTGTGAATGAGCATCAGATAAACAAGCGCGTCCTTGTTCTGATCTTGCTTCTCTCGACAGAAACCCTGGAGTCTTTAGGTTCAAAGAAACAAAGCCGCCACCTCAGAGACTCGTCCAGCCCCAACCTGAGAGGGAAGCGCGTGAAGGTCAAGATATCATGATGGGCGGCTTTGATGGGACACGCTTTCTTCTTAGTTGCTGTTATTTTCATCAGACTAATGTTATCGCAGACTGAAAACATGTCTAGAACAAAAGTGCTCATACTAATCTGCCCTCCTGACTGGGTCCCATGTTGACCGTTAACAAATGATGATGACATGGGCGAGTCGGCTTAATGCATACCACCACACTCAGTATGACGTTTACACCTGGTCACTTCTACTCTCTGCATGAAATATCCACAACTGCTCGTTCTCCAAGAGCTGTTTAGATATTTGTTTGAATAATATTGAATATTATTTATTTTCCCCATAGACACGGATCATGATCCCAGTGATGTAAAGGATGGGGCGGAGTTTCAGTGGTACTGGGAGGAGTTTTGTTTGTACTGGGAGAAGTTTTGGTTGTACTGGGAGGGGTTTTGCTGTACTGGGAGGGGTTTAGCTTGTACTAGGAGGGGTTTCAGTTCTAGTGGGAGGAGTTTTGGTGGCACTGGGAGGAGTTTCAGTTCTAGTGGGAGGTGTTTTGGTTGTACCGGGAGGAGTTTCAATTCTAGTGGGAGGAGTTTTGTGGTGTTGGGAGGAGTTATGTTATACTGGGAGGGGTTTGGGTTGTATTGGGAGGAGTTTCAGTTCTAGTGGAAGGGGTTTTGCTGACACTGGGAGGAGTTTCAGTTCTAGTGGGAGTAGTTTTGGTTGTACTGGGAGGGATTTTGGTTGTACTGAGAGGAGTTTTGGTTGTACTGGGAGGGATTTTGGTTGTACTGGGGGGAGTTTTGGTTGTACTGGGAGTAGTTTTGGTTGTACTGGGAGGGATTTTGGTTGTACTGGGGGGAGTTTTGGTTGTACTGGGGGGAGTTTCGGTTGTACTCGGAGTAGTTTTGTTTGTACTGGGAGGGATTTTGGTTGTACTGGGGGGAGTTTTGGTTGTACTGGGGGGAGTTTCGGTTGTACTGGGAGTAGTTTTGTTTGTACTGGGAGGGATTTTGGTTGTACTGGGGGGAGTTTTGGTTGTACTGGGAGGGATTTTGGTTGTACCGGGGGGAGTTTTGGTTGTACTGGGGGGAGTTTTGGTTGTACTGGGAGTAGTTTTGGTTGTACTGGGAGGGATTTTGGTTGTACTGGGGGGAGTTTCGGTTGTACTGGGAGTAGTTTTGGTTGTACTGGGAGGGATTTTGGTTGTACTGGGGGGAGTTTTGGTTGTACTGGGAGTAGTTTTGGTTGTACTGGGAGGGATTTTGGTTGTACTGGGGGGAGTTTTGGTTGTACTGGGGGGAGTTTTGGTTGTACTGGGAGTAGTTTTGGTTGTACTGGGAGGGATTTTGGTTGTACTGGGGGGAGTTTTGGTTGTACTGGGGGGAGTTTCGGTTGTACTCGGAGTAGTTTTGTTTGTACTGGGAGGGATTTTGGTTGTACTGGGGGGAGTTTTGGTTGTACTGGGGGGAGTTTCGGTTGTACTGGGAGTAGTTTTGGTTGTACTGGGAGGGATTTTGGTTGTACTGGGGGGAGTTTTGGTTGTACTGGGGGGAGTTTTGGTTGTACTGGGAGTAGTTTTGGTTGTACTGGGAGGAATTTTGGTTGTACTGGGGGGAGTTTTGGTTGTACTGGGGGGAGTTTTGGTTGTACTGAGAGGGATTTTGGTTGTAGTGGGAGGGGTTTCGTATGGACTGGGAGGGGTTTCAGACATACTAGGAGAGACTTTGGTTGTTGAATTTGTCTTAGAGTGACAGATGTGTTTACACTGCTCTGTGGCTCAAATGCATCTCATTCAACCTCCTGAGGAGGTTTGATTGATCAGACTGTTGTTTTGGGGTCAGGAGTAAGGCACACTGGAAACTCTGCTGCTTTAAGTTTTACTTCATTCACATCATTCCTTGCTGTTATTGGTCATCGGTTTTCTTCATTAATTCTTCTGTTGATTAGTTTTATGCAAGTTAAAGAAATTCTGAGCTTTATTTTGGCTGTCATGGTCTGTTCAGCGCACTGCTGCTCCCACCATCCCACTGCCGTCTCATGAACCAAGCCGACAGTTCACCATATCCCACCAAATCTTTCAAATTTGACTCTTATATGGGTGTACATGTGTTTTTTAGTTAAAGACATGTGCCTTGCCATGAAACACACATCCAATATAACACTGATGCTGAGCTTATCACTCCACTACTCAGGCTGTTGAGGTCAATCGTTCCTCAAAGGAGCTCATTGTGGAATTAATAACATGCTAACACATTGATTTATCTGTCTACTAAGGTTTAAATAGTAACAAAATAAGGCAATAAGCCATGAGAGATGATGCGTTACTGTGATTTTAGCCATGGAAAGGGTGTTCTTATGTGATGTAAGATGATGAAATATGAAATATAAAATACACATTGTTTCAGCAAATAATTTATTACCATAAATAATTGACATGAAGTAGTATTTCACCAAGAAGGGTAGTTCCTTTAGAGTATAACATCCTTGCCAAGCAGCCTTGGACTGCTAAAGGACAAGAGTGTTTGGTCGCCCACCACAAGTCTTATTTAGCGATGAACTAATGGCACCACTCTTCACACTGGGGCTGAAAAATATGGTTACTATGATATTTTAGGTGGTTGCTAAGGTGTTGCCAGGGGGTTGCTATGGTAACCATGCTAGGTTGTTGCTGTGGTGTCCCAGTTGGTTGCTAGATATGGTGTTAAGTGGTTGCTATGTTATCCCAGGTGATCGCCAATGTGTTGCTTGGCGGTCACAATTGTGCTCCAGGCAACTGCTAGGTGTTGCTTAATGGTTGCGAGGATGTTGCTTAGTGGTGGCTTTGGTGCCTTAGGTGGTCACTAGGATGTTGCTGTGGTAACCCAAGTGGGTTAATGAGGTGTTGCTACTGTACTTGTATGCTCGAAAATCCAGTTTGCTTGCAGTTTTGTAAATCATACTCAGTTCCATCTGAATATCTTTAAAGCAAGTATCTTCAAAATAGTAGTTTTACAGGAGAAGGCAAAAACGCTCTTCACTTTCAGTGCAAGTCAATGTAAGGAGGTTTTATTCCAAGTGATTTTGGAGCATTTCTTTTGCTCCGTTCATCATGAAATTTGCACACAACGTGAAGGACAGCTGGTGCGTTGAAATGATATGGAAAAAAGAAAATCGACAAAAATGGAGATACGTGGTTTTCTCTGGACAGAGACGATATATTCTGTGAGACAGCCCTCCAAGAAAAAAAAGGGTTAAATTTCTTGTGTTTGTGTTTGTAACTGTTTATAAAATGAGGTTTTCACTGTAGAAAATGATCTCCTTCGTGAAGCACATATAGAGGCTGCGTTTATTGTGCTAACTTGTTAAATTGCTCAGTGCTTGGCACCTAATTATCTCAACCAAATTTCATAGAACATTGAGCACAGGATGCATTTTGGAGCGCTACTGAATCACGGCGTCTACAGCGTCAGGCAGAAGCGGCTGATCCTTCAGGTTTCTGCTCCTGTGTTCACTTAGCATTGAGATTCGCTTTCAATATTGGACGCGTGTCTGTGGGGGGCTGTGTGGACCGAAGGTGTTATGACACCGTGACAGAGGGATGACTGGAACAGCTGGAACGCCGAAAAATGCATATCAGCGGCAAAAAAAATTCCACTGACTGAGGCGTAATTAACGGCACTTGAGAAATGACTTGAAAATCAAGTTTGACAACTGTGTTTTCACGGCCTGTCTTCAATAATAGGAGAAGTCAAGACAATTTAGACTAAAACAAAACAGCAGATATAGAGCAAGCGGGAGGGCATGTGTGCCGGGAGCGTGTGCATAAGCAGAGCACGGGAAATTAGACAGTGATTGAAGTCTTCCTGAAAGGAAGCCTCTCCTCTGCCTCGTCCACCCCTCCGGTGGATATTTAAAGGAACAGTTTGGTGGAAATTTCTAACCTAAATGCAGAACGTAGACCATCAGCCAGATCAATGGAGTTGTGTTAGAATTGTTAGAGATGATGTTAGTCATCAGGTTAGGCCACAGGTGTATAAAGCCGAGCCCCTAGGCCTGCAGACTGCTTCTACAGACATTAGTGAAAGAATGGGTCGCTCTCAGGAGCTCAGTGAATTCCAGCGTGGTGCCGTGATCGGACACCACCTGTGCAGCAAGTCCAGTCGTGAAATATTCCACAGTCAACTGTCAGTGGGATTATAACAAAGTGGAAGTGATTGGGAACGACAGCAACTCAGCCACGAAGTGGTCGGCCACGTAAAATGACAGAGCGGTCAGCGGATGCTGAGGGGCATAGTGCGCAGAGGTCACCGACTTTCTGCAGAGTCAATCACTACAGACCTCCAAACTTCATGTGGCCTTCAGATCAGCTCAAGAACAGCGTAGAGAGCTTCATGGAATGGGTTTCCATGGCCGAGCAGCTGCATCCAAGCCTTACATCACCAAGCGCAGTGCAAAGCGTGGAATGCAGTGGTGTAAAGCGCCGCCACTGGACTCTAGAGCAGTGGAGACGAGTTCTCTGGAGTGACCAATCACGCTTCTCCATCTGGGAATCCGATGGACGATTCTGGGTTTGACAGTTGCCAGGAGACGGTACTTGTCTGACTGCATTGTGCAGTGTAAAGTTTGGTGGAGGGGGGATCATGGTGTGGGGTTGTTTTTCAGGAGTTGGGCTCAGCCCCTTAGTTCCAGTGAAAGGAACTCTTAAAGCTTCAGCACCAAGAGATTTTGGACAATTTCATGCTCCCAACTTTGTGGGAACAGTTTGGGGACGGCCCCTTCCTGTTCCAACATGACTGAGCACCAGTGCACAAAGCAGGTCCATAAAGACACGGATGAGGCAGTTTGGTGTGGAAGAACTT